>NC_047671.1:29517500-29635000 GCF_011762505.2 Arvicanthis niloticus
GTAATAGAATTCAAAGAGAAAAATACACACTGACCATTTTGCTCAATGGTGAGAAACTCAAGGCTTTCTCACAAACATCAGGAACAAGTCAAAGATGACTTGTCTTGCAACATTTACTGCCAGTCTCTACTAATGGAACAAGATAATGAAATTGAAAGTAGGCATATTAGTACGAAGAATGAATTTCTCAAAAGAGTAAAGACTGCATTACCAAAAGAGGAAGTCATATTAGTACAGTGTATGCCCAAAGGACTCAGAGCCAGCACATCACAGGGAAAACCCTTTAATTTACGAAGGGAATGAAAAGTGGCACAACAAACATGAAAGATAATTTGCTGATTTTCTTGAGAAGATAAACACATTCTTGCCATGGGATCCAGCAATTATACTCTTTGGTATTTAGATTTTGTTTCTACAAAAATGACTCCAGGGACAGACCTGACTGGGCTGGCAATGGAAGGAAGAAAAGACAAACAGACAGATGCTCAGAAAGAAAGCTAGTATTTGGTGCTCTAAGCTCTGAGACCCTGCGGCACCCAGGAAGATCAGCATATTTGTTTTATACAGTTGAAAAAAGAGGCATGGTTATTTAATTGAGCTTAACAAGGTGATGGGATCATCATATTTAGATAAACCAAGAGGCCAGGCTTATGTGTACAGCTGGATCAAAGAGGTAGGTTTGTCTAATCTTGGTAAAGAGTAATTTCTGTAGAGGAGCCATCTTTAAGTCATAAATATCCAGAAGGGAGAAGCTGTGATAGACATTTTTGGCATACACTACAAATACTCACACTCCCGAGATGCACATTGTAAACATAGTAAAGCCAGTTTGAAAAGGACATATATACACCATGATTCAACAGGTTCTATTTTCTAGACAGATACAGGCTAGAGAAGAAAAGCATCAACATAGTAAAGCACATCAGAGATTTTACAGACTATTGAGTAGGACAGGAAGAACAACACAAGAGTGTTTGAAAGGAAGCCACAAGCTTGGTAAAATATTGAAATTTGTCATTATGCATCTGGCCAAATTCACATTAGTATAACAATACTAATAAAGAACTCTAAGTTAAACTATGGATTATAAGAATGCCACCAAGACCAGTACTCGTAAAATAGATCCTTTTATTTGGCACTTAAATAGTTAATAATATTTTTAAATTAAACATTCCTAAATATTATATAAATTATGTCACTAGAATCTTTTTTTTTTCAATGCAAAATAGACTATTAAAAGCCAACCTTGTGACCAAATCTCACAGAACCCAGAGGACATGGGGATCCAAGGAGCTTTAACCCGGGCAGTATCTTAGCTAAGGAGACACCAACACCCGCCCCAAACAGGGAGCAACTGGGACCCACTGGGACCCAGGAATTCACCCCTGGCCCGGAGAACTGGTTTCTTCCAGTCTGGACTCGAGCACTGAGCAGATCCTGGGCAGCAGCTCTGCACCCAATCTTACAAAACCCAGAGGAAGGGGGGCTCCCAGAAGTTCTAACCCAGGCAGTATCTTAGGTAAGGAAACAGAAACACCCACCCCAAACAGGGAATAACTGGGACCCACTAGGAACCAGGAATTTACTCTTGGGACCAAGCGCTGAGCAGATCTTGGGCCTCAGCTCTAACCCCAATAGTAACACCCATCCCACAGAGTTCTGATACAACCAGGATAATAGGAAAGATACTATAAAAGTGAGAAGATCCTGGACAGATGTTTACAGGCTCCAGTCAGAGACAGGGCAGGTAGCACTAAGGAGATCCAGATGGTGAAAGGCAAGGGCAAGAACATAAGCATCAGCAACCCAGGGTACTTGGCATCATTAGAACCTAGTTCTCCCACACTAGAAAGTCCTGAATTCCCCACATCACCAGGAAAGCAAGATTCAGATTTAAAATCACTTCTAATGATGATGATAAAGGACTTTAAGAAGGACATAAATAACATTCTCAAAGAAATTGAGGAGGACACAGGTAAATAGGTAGAAGCCCTTAAAGAGGAAACATAAAAATCCCTTAAAGAATTACAAGAGAACACAACCAAACAGGTGAAGGAATTGAACAAAACCATCCAGTATATAAAAATGGAAGTAGAAACAATAAAGAAATCTCAAAGGGAGACTACCCTGGAGATAGAAAACCTAGGAAAGAAATCAGGAGTCATAGATGCAAGAATCACCAACAGAATACAAGAGATAGAAGAGAGAATCTCAGGTGCAGAAGATACCATAGAAAATTTGACACAACTGTCAAAGAAAATGCAAAATGCAAAAAGACCTTAACACAAAACATCCAGGAAATCCAGGACAAATGAGAAGACCAAATCTAAGGCTAATAGTTATAGAAGAGAGTGAAGATTTCCAAATTAAAGGGCCAATAAATATCTTCAACAAAATTATAGAAGAAAACTTCCCTAACCTAAAGAACAAGATGCCCATAAACATACAAAAAGCTGACAGAACACCAAATAGACTAGACCAGAAAAGAAATACCTTCTGTCACATAATAATCAAAACACCAAATGCACAAAACAAAAAAAGAATATTAAATGCATTAAAGGAAAAAGGCCATGTAACATATAATAGCAGACCTATCAGAATTGCACCAGATACTATAAAAGCAAGAAGATCCTGGACAGATGTCATACAGACTTTAAGAGATCACAAATGCGAGCCCAAGCTACTATACACAGCAAAACTCTCAATTACCATAGATGGAGAAACCAAGATATTCCACAACAAAACCAAATTTACACAATATCTTTCTACAAACACAGCACTACAAAGGGCAATAGCAGGAAAGCTCCAATACAAGGAGGAAAATTTTACCCTAGAAAGAGCAAGAAAGTAATCCTCTTCCAATAAATCCAAAAGAAGATAGCCACACAAACAATGCCACCACTAATAACAAAAATAACAGAAAGCAACAATCTCCTCTCCTTAATATCTCTTAAAATCAATGGACTCAATTCCCCAATAAAAAGACGTAGGCTAATGGCCTGGATACATAAACAGGACCCAGCATTTTGCTGCATACAGGAAACCCACCTCAGTGACAAAGACAGACACTACCTAAGAGTAAAAGGCTGGAAAACAATTTTTCAAGCAAATGATCCTAAGAAACAAGTTGGAGTAGCCATTCTAAAACCTCCAGCCTGAGAACACAAAGGGAGGGACTCATGGCTCCACCTGTATAGGTAATTGAGGGTGGCCTTGCCAGACATCAGTGGAAGTAGAGGGCCTTGGTGCCTGAAAGTTTGGATTCCCTAGTGTTGGGGAATTCGAGAGCAGGGAGGCGGGAATGAGAGGGTGGTGGGAGCACACCCTCATAGAAATAGGAGGAGGGGGATAGGATAAGGGGTTTGGGGGGGGAATGGGAGAGGAGATAACATTGAAAGGTAAATAAATAAAATATCCAATTAAAAACAGATAATTTGTCTCACAACTGTAGTTGAGCAGTCGAGACTTTGTAAACAATTTATTACAGGGATTTTGTATAATCCTCAAGACACTGCATTGTGGAAGAGGTCCATGGAACTTTAAAAAGATTGGTGAGACATACTGTTGCTGAGACAAAGAGTGCTGCCTACCTGTGAGGCTGCTGAGTGCCCTGACAAGGGTGACTGGGGAGCTGTATTGGACATAGGTTCCTGACTCACTTTGCTTGACTATATCCCAGATGGGACAAGCTGCCTTGCCTCAAGTTTTTAGACCTAGTGGGAAAGAGAATCGAAAAGCAAAATTATGTCTCTTGTATTCTTCTTAAAGGTGCCCAGATATTAGAACTCAATCAAGTACTGGTCTAGAAATCAATTCAATATGGGAAACAACGATCTACTTTTGGAAGACTGGATCTGGACTTTGTCAGGAATGTATTTGGAAGCTAGCTGTAGCTCACTATGATGTTACGATAGCAAGAGATAATGTTGGGACAGGATCTGGACTTCAAACAAGGGTTAGTGCATGTTTTAAGGCTCTTTTAAATGTCAAGCTAAAAGTGGTTTTGTCTTTTCTACAGCATTTATTGTAGGTTGCATCGACTGTATAATTTCCAATTATGTTTGTGTGTTGAAACATGGCATGTCTGTTATGGGAGTCTATCAACCAGCTTTTGTCTCACTGCCCTGAGTATCAGAAAACCTTGATTCTCTGAAAAAATCTTGAAAATGCTGGAAGAAGTGAGTCAGGTTTTAAGCAGAAGCAAGAGGGTAGCAGGCTTGATTATTGCTGGTCTAACAGCTTTAATTCCATTAATTGCTAGCACCACTGCTTCTGCAATAGCATTGACACAAGGAGTTAAGGCAGCTATTTTTGTTAACCATCTAGCAAAAAAATGTTACTAATGTATTGAGTATACAAAAGGATTTATATAGGTATCTGAAACGGGTAGTTCCAAATTATCTGAAGGTGGTTTAGGGTTCAAGAGTTAGAAGCCATCCCAAGTGTCATGACAAATATCATGGGAGTAGTGTTACTTTTGAAATTCACATGATTGTCATTATAATTAGTAAAGAGTTTAAAGACACCTGTAGGATGTTTGGCATAATCCTAACACCTCTCTGGGTGTGTTAACTTTGCATAGTGAGATTATGAATTTAAAGAATGCTGCTCTGTCGACCTTTGATGCTGCAGATAATGCCAAGAAAATTATTCATGGCCTGAGCTCAGTATTTCCATTTTGGACATACCTCGGGAATGGTATATATAGCTCTATCAGGCTAGCCCTTCTTGTCCTGGGAATACTTTTATTCCTGCCCATGTGTTAAATTTTATCTTTACCAATATCAACATGTTGGCAGCCAAAGTACATGTCTTAAATCTGAAAATGGACTCCCTAGACAGAGTTATTAAATTAACAGGCTGGCAAGCCAAGGACAGGTAAGATTCTGCACAGAGCCTTACCAACCTAAGTCATAAGTGCATTGCCTTTGATAATGCATATTCCATGATGGGAAAGGAAGGCATTTTTGTCAGAACAACCTAAGACAGGCTCAGTCTTGTTAACGAGATAAAAAAGGGGAAGAGGTTGAGAGCCTTTGGGGCTTCTTGGCAAGAAGCTGACATGGGCCAAGGACAAGGAAAGGGGCTGCTTCTCAGGAATATGACATTGACCAAGAACAAGGAAGTAGGCTACAAGCAGGAATCTGACATTAGACTAGAACAAAGAAGTAATTTCAGGTAGTAGTTTAAATTATAGACTACAACAAAGACGTAATCTCAGGGAGGAATCTAAATATTAGGCCAGAACAAACAAGTAATTTCAGACAGGAATCTAAATCTTAGAACAAGGAAGTAGGCTTCAGACATGAAAATGACCTTGTTCTAGGATAGGGAAGTAGGCTCAGATACTTTGGTCATCCTGATAAGCCTTTAGAAACAGAATGTTCGTGTAACTGGGTTTAATGCCTTGCTTCTTCTTTGACTATTTGTGTTTATTGTATTGCTTGTTCCTCAACTATTTGCATCTATTGTATTGCTAGACCCTCAACCTAGAACTGACCTTAATACATGCATGTAATCAAAATGGTATAAAAGCATAAAGGAAGAGGGGGTATTGGATAGGGGCTTCTAGGAATGGGAGATGGGGAAAGGGGATGACATCTGTATTGTAAATAAATAAAATATCCAATAAAAAAAACAAGAGCAAATTCATAGGGCACAAGGACCTGACATAGGCTACACAATATTGAACAAATACTGCTGTATAGGCAGAGCAAGACTATGTCAGAGAATGTGATGCACTGTATTATTTTGATTGAGACTATTTCTAAAAATTATTCATAATGTGTATTTTAATCTTGAGACATTGTTTATAAATTTTTGCCTTCCTCAGAGAGGAAGAAAAATAACTAACAAAAATACAATTCACCAAAGAGTTCCCGAAAAAAAAAAAAAGCCAACCTTGTAACAAATTATAATCTAGGAAATAAAAGAAAACCTAAAAATAAATTACTTTCACATTTAATTCACAGCACGGTGAAGTTCATTATAAGGAATGAACATGTGAACTTTCTAGAAGAATGCTCTGTTTGGAAAATAAATAACAAGTAACTAAGAAACAAACAAACAACAACAAAACAGATTTGATGAAAGAAACTTCTACTTGGAGTCTTCCGGTCTTGCCATACTAAAATCTCCACTCAGAAATATGTCTCTATCATACTTTTTTGCTGAAGTTTTGGTCTTTTTATTCATGACTACAGTGAGTATATTAAGCAATCAAGTCAAGTAGATTACTCAATATTTCCAAATTCATTTAAAAGACATATTTTAAATTAAAACTGGAGTCTTAATCATTTGACCAACACCATTATGGTTATAATAAGACTTGATAGTTTGCAATCTTTTATTTCTTCACAGCAAAAACAAAACTTGCCGGAAATAAGTAACTACTTCTGAAATCCATACACCTGGGAAATTTTTTGATCAGCACATTGTTTTAAAATATGTCTCTATAGTCAATAAGAATGTTTGACTTGTACATGTGTTTGTGCTCTTACATTACATATCAGTATTTTTAAAACTATGTTATATATAATCTAAACAAACTTTGGGTGGCAATAGATGAAAAAGTATTCTATTCATTTAATGGAGATGTAGCATGTGTATAAAAGGCTGCTGGCTTCTGAGCTGCTGAAATTCAGAAGTATAGGTAGTCCCTAATACAGCATTCACATGAGCTTGCTTATATGCAATCATATTGTGGTCACTTAGTATTTTAAAATACCATTTATGCTTCAGATGCCTTTTAGGACGGCCATTCTGAATCATGATCTCACCATCTATGAGACACACTTCTAGGTGTGTCCATGCGGATGTTTCAAAGGTCTGAAGGGAGGAAGGACCCACCCATAGATTGGGAATCGAATAACAGGGGAATAAAACAGAAAGCTCGCTGAGCCCAGCACTCACCTCCGTGAGCTTCCAGAGGATGAACAACATATGAGCAGCCATTTGGTGTCTGCACCACGCCTTCTATCTGGACAGACCATATCTCAGACTAAACAAAATTCTTTTCAAAATGAATTCCAAGTTTCTTCTTGCCAGGAATTTTGTCACAGCAACCATTAAAGTAAATAAAAAAAAAAATCTTTGCATTAATTACTGATATATCTTTTTGAGATCCTTTGTGTTTTTTCTGTTTGGGGGAGCCAGTTTCCAAAAGAAATCCAAATCGTTTTGTCCCTAGAATGTATTTTGGATAAATGTCAAATAGGAAAACAGCAAGTACGGGGACTGGAACTCAGCTCAGGACAGTTCTCATGTTCTTTAAGACCTCTGTGACACCTCAGCCTGTGTACTGTTACTTCCCTACACTGTATGCTGACAATGTGCATCTCAGTTTAAATTACTGATTTTGATTCTTTGTTATTTTGTCTTTTTTTTTTTTTTTTTTTTTTTTTTTTCAGAACTGAGGACCAAACCCAGGGCCTTGCACTTGCTAGGCAAGCACTCTACCGCTGAGCTAAATCCCCAACCGCCCCCCCCCCCCCATTTTGATTCTTAATAAGGTAAAAGAGCAAAGGATGCCTAAGGCCACCTGCTATCTAGAAAGCAGTTGTGAATCTTTCTGCTGCTGCTCTCCCCTACACCTAAGGATGGAAATGTTAGCTCCGGTTTTCTGTTCCTGAATCTCATTCTCTGCCCGGACTCTTGCGGCCAGAAAGGCGAATCTCCAAGCGTCCCACCTATCCATCTGCACTCGACAGCCCCGGGAAAGCCTAAGAGCTGGGGATCTTGCAGCTGCTTCTCGGCCATGATGCTTTCATTTCACCAAAGGCAATTCCAATGGTTCTGCTGTTTTACAATCCCAGTTCAAACGTTAGCAGCTGCAGGTTATGAGTGAACATAAACGCACTTCAATACTCTCACGCAGAATTAACTGTTCCTCTGACAGATCAAACCCACGTGAAACCTCACAGTATCATCATGCCAGGACAATCCAGCCTCACAGACACTTCACTTCTCAGTACTGTGGGATGTTTTACACACCCAGACTGGCACATTCCATTCCTTGTAGGTGATCCACAAGGAGGTGGTCAGAGTGTAGCTAACTCAGTGTAATGGAACTCAATCACTAATGGCATCTCCAGCAATTAAGAGCTCTCAGAAGGTCTATACTTAGAGAACAGTATGGTTTGCCCTAAATACATTTGATGAATTTTCAACTTTATATATTAAGTGATTTAGGATAAACAAATTTTTATGGCTATAGATAATTGAGAAGTGGCTGATCTATAAAGAATCCGGGGCAGATGGGCTTTTGCAAATCAGAGCATTCCAGACCAAGGATACAAGGTTTTAAAAAAAAAAAAAAAATCATGGTACTATAAAACAAATGGCGGTGTACAGAATACCACAAGTAGTTTGACTTGACTGGGAGCAAGTCTTTGAAAAAGTAAGCAGAAATAGAGTGGGCTTTTGCTTTTTCCTGGCACAATGATTTTACGTTTAAAAGTACCTTATCCAGAGAGACATACTTTAAAAAGAGAACTATAAAAGTGCTCACTTGACAAGAGGATGCACAGGAAGATCCAGCTCCTCCTTCCTCCAGGAAAGGTAATGAGGCCCTTGATCAAGGCTCTGCATATAAACGCTAACGGAAAGAAGGTTTACAGAAGGACAATAGAGACTACCGACAATTCCTAACAGCAATCAGACAATGGGAGTATTAGGGAGTGAGAATATATATATATATAATAATTTTCTAAACATGAATGAGATAAATTGCATCTAAAATTATCTTTAAAATACAGCAGCAATTTGAAAGGAAACACTTTGTGTTCATTAGAACAGGAATAAGAATTTTATGTGGAGAAAGTAGCTAGTTATGCAGGAACGTAATTCAGAGACATAAAAAGAAGCAGAAGTTGTTCATTTATTTGAATATGCAGTTAGAGGTAGCTAAGGTTTGACTATTCACAGGGCTCTGAAGTTTCTAACTGTCTTAAAAAGTATAATAAATAAAAGAGGAATGAGTTATTCCTGAGACACAAGTGACTGGTGATGTACGGATATGTATCAGTAATGATAGCTGATAGGACTACATTGCTAACAAGGCATAATCAGCAGAGACAGGATGTATGACATAGAGGTTTCATAAACAGCACAGCTAAAAATTAACTCACACTTAATTAGAGAGCCATCGAAGCTAGGAGAGACACCCAGAATTGCATGACTGCTACAACCAAAAGGTTAGAGCAACAAAAGGCATGAGACACAACATGAGTTGCACTAACAAGTGTGACTCATCAGAAGACCTTGTCAGTGGGCTAAAGATCAAAAGGAAATGGAGAGCTATAAAGAGGCCAGAGAAGCCTAGAGACAGCGGTGAGAGATAAGAGAAGGCAGAGGAACAAGACAGAAAGCACTGGAAGAGGCATCTCGTGGGAGCAGGGCATTCTGGACAAACACAGAAGCACTGTGAACACTGTTCATTTATTACAAGTCTGCTTTGAGAGTGCTCTGGGTGAGCAGATGGGAGAGCGAGTGTTTTGTAATATTCATCTAGACATAGACACACGAGCACACATGCACAGCAGAGATGACATCGCAGCTACGGTCACAAGCTTCTGAAACAGACACTAGGATACTTGCCGGAGTAAGAGAAGCTACTGCTACCAAGAATTTTTAGATTATATTGAAAGATCATGATGTTTTCTCCCCCACGTGCAGGTAGAGGATTAGATGGGATATCTTCCAAGAATCCACAAACCTCACAAGTTGAAATCAGTAAAAGAAACACTATAGAGACAGAAATTCAGTGTCTTCCTGCCAGCCCCTGTCTAACTCTCATGGTTTTCTTCCTTTTATCTTTCTGAATCTCTAGAGATCTGTTTAGATGATGGAATTATTTTTTTAATTAAATTTTTAGTTGAATTTTTTTTTTTAAAAAGCCTCAGTGGTGGGGTAAAAATACACTAAAATACAAACACTAAGAAAATACTTAGGCAAAGAAGCAGCTTTCTCTTTCAGGAAAAGGTTGAGTGACAGCATTTAGCCCAGTTCTGTCCATAGAGCAGAAGACAGTCATTCCAACTGGAAGGTAAGCTACAAGGCAGAAATCAGGAGAACACTGCTGTACCAGTTACTTTTTGTGGCTGTGACAAAACTCCATGGCTAAGAAAGCATTTATTTGGCTTACAGTTCAGGATAGAGAGTCCATAATGGTGGGGTAGGATGACAGCAGGTGGCTGGAGCAAGATGCTGAATGATCACATCTTCAGCCACAAACAGGAAGCCCAGAGTAGAATAGGAAGCTGAGCTAGGCCATAAGCTCAAAGCTCTCCTCAGTGATGTACTTTGTCCAGCAAAGCTCAACCTCCTGATGCTTACATAAAAATCTTCCCAATATCCCCATCAGCATGGGAATGAGTGTTCAGATACATGAGTCTATAAAGACCATGTCTCATTCAAATAACTACAACTATTAACCCCAGACAAAGAAAACAGTCATCCCTTAATCCACAGACATTGTTCAGTGTTAACAGTCATTTAAAAAGATTGATATTGTGTTAAACAATAAGACTGTTACTCTGATACATTTTACCTGTTTCTTAGATCACCAGAATGCTGGAAAAAAATATATATGTATACATTTACAGATGGTGTCCTGATAGTGAGTTATTTAAGGATAGATAATCTTTATTGTCTATTAAAGACAAACAAAAATAAAGGCACACATTCTGTGATGAAAATCAAGAGTGTTAGGCTAAATGGAACAAAATAACAGTGCACATATTCTTAATGATAATATTATACATACACTTCATGTTTAATTAAGCCTTTAATGGATTTCAGCATGACAAGTTCTTTTTATAAAGAAATGGAATCAATCGAGTTTTTGTGGATTGTCAAAACTAAAGCATGAAGTCAAGTGTAAGACATACTCTCGCACTAAGATTCATTCCAGGTAGAATGTTTGTATCCTTCGCTCTCTGTCTGAGTGACAAGTAGGTAGCCCTGATTAAGTATTTCTTCTTATTCTCCAAAGTAGTTCCTCCCTTCTAGCCTAACAAAGTCTCAACTGGAAAGAAATTAAATGAATATTACTAATATTACCTAGGAACTATAACCTTTACCTAGGAATTCAGTTTATTAAGTATAATTTGTAAATGTAACTTTTATACTCCTATTGGTAATTGTGGTCTCAGACGTTCACTGCCTCTTTTTGCTAACCTAGGCCTACTCCTGGAAGCTTCTAGCTTCTATACAATCTTATCTAGACCTAGAATATTTTCAGCATCTAAGACTTACTGCTGAATAAGCTTACCCTTTCTAGTTCTTCCTGGACTCTGGCTGCCTGGATCAACTGAGCTGTTCTGGCTCAATAGGAGCAAAACCTAATAGGGATAAAATCTGTGGAGAAGGCCTTTGTCAGTGAAGTTGACTCTAGACAGACATACAAAATGAGTAAGAGCTACCAATATAGCAAAATCACCACAAGCACAGAGAACACCACCTGTCAAGGACACCCAGGGCCTTCTATCAGATAACTAGTCTTTAGGACTTAAAGGCAGAGTGTGGAGACTCTGGAGATCTGAAGTGGTTTTAATCCTGCTGATAGATGATGACACAGTTAGTCACTTTCAATAATTCATATATTCTGAGGGTATCAGACAACGCTGTGTTCTCTGTGTCAATCACCCACTTGATCTCTCTCAAAATTCCCACCTGATTCGTAAGGGAAACTGTCTCCTGCCAACACAGTTTTGTAAGGCTCGCTGAGGGTTGTTCTAAGGGAAGTAGACCATTCACACTTGAATTAACTAGAGATGAAGCAATGAGGAAAATAGTGTTGCTAAAGCCCCAGAAGAACCAAAGCATGTGCAGAAATTCACAGCTGCCAACAACAATCTTACTTTACACAATGAGGTCTCTGGAGACAAGGCTCGTGGATAGTTTTCAACTAGCCAAAGCAGTAGTAACCCATAAAAATGCTTGCTGATTTACTGAATAGAAAGTGCAATCGACACTTAGAATGTGTCTGAATATTAAAATGGTATTTTCCAGAAACTACATGACACAATAAAAAAGAATTTAGGATTTAAAAACACATCTGCACATGCCAGGATTTTTTTTTTTTTTTTTTTTTTGGTAGCAATATAGTTTTAGGGAACTGATTTGAGTACTCAATTTTCTCATTTGTAAAATATAGATATTAATGCTCTTTTGCAAAGTGACTGTGTAATATGTTTAAAATGCCTGCGTTATTGCTTAGAAATATGATGGAATAAATAGTGGCATTTAGTTTTATGATGTTAGTCTTGTTACCCAATGACTAGGGAAATTTACAAAATTGAAAAATGGGATGTAACAATAAAAATACAAACTAATCCATATTTTATTATTTCAAATATTTAAAATAAAATGCTTACATTGTTTTGACTAATTAAATGGTGCATTGAAAACAAATTTTCACTGTGAAATTGCACATTTAAAATGTAATCACAAAAGTTGTTATCATAAAGATTCAAATACATGCAAAGCTATTTCTACCTTATCACATTTTAGAAAACAGACTATCTGGGAATTCTCTTACTTTTAATTATCAGGGTATAACCATCACATGCCCTCTAAATTGAAAGTATTTTAATTCTCCCACAATTTTTTCTTCTATTTTAAAATAGAATACTAAGGAATTTGATAATGGTATGTGTCTAAGTGCAAATGGCAGCCAATTTTAATCTTCCAGCTTTATTAATAACTTATCTAATAGAAGCATTTTGGATTACATTTAACTACATAGTTTAAGAATTGGGCCCAGTGATTCCTTTTAATCCCCAATGCTACCAAACACTTCATCAGGCTTGGCACTTCACAAATTCAAATCATATTATGTTTTCTGGTAGCATGGTATAAAATTTTAAAGTAGATTATAATGTTAATAAAATTATATTCAGTCATCATTCTTTGTGAAAAGAAAAGAATAAAAATGTACTCAAAATTAAGAAAGAAAATGCCACTTAAAGTGTTAGCCAAGTCATACACAACAGAATAGGCAAAGAGCAGCCATCTCAGAAACCAACACAAACCACAATATCCTTGGTCCAATTCGTTGGTTGCTTATATAGTTTAGATGAATGTTAAATTAGTACTAATGTTTATTCATCCCCAGCCACTGAGCAGATAGGCAGGATTTCACATTAGCATGCCATGGAAATTCCATCTCCCACTACTCAAAAGTTTTTACTATCGATCTCTCCATCCATTCTCTACTCACAATACATATTTTTTTTTAAATATATCTTACAGGCCAGGTATTCCACTATGTTCTGCTGATGCAAACGTTTGCATGAGAGATATTTTCAAGTTGCCTGCAGTACAGTGGGAAAGACAAGAAGTAAGTAAACAAACAGCCTCATGATTGTAAATTGTGGTAAGTCTTCAGAAAGCAGCAAGTAAAAGACTGGGATGAAGCCCTACATTACATGCTGACAAAGCCAAGGGGAGCTAAGACTTTCATCAACAGGAACCTAAAGGCTGAGAAATTACAGGTTTGCAGGTAGACGTGGTTGGGTGGATGAATCCGTACAAGCAGGCAGATAATATACGGCAAGAAACTTTGCTAGGAAATGGCTCGGAGTATTGAGAAAACTCCAAGCAAGTAAAGTGAATTCAGCCTACAAATAAGTCTGTGCACAATGATGCACTAATTTTTGGTTGAAAGGATCATATTTTCTTTTGAATCAATAGAAACTGACCGACTGCATTAATTAAAATAAAACATTGTGCTCAAGACTATATTTCTGGCTGACCTTCAACTGCTAGAGAAATAAACTAACAGGTACCTTATCCAAATGAGTGTAACTGAAGAAAATACGAAAGCGTGTAAGATGGTGAAGAATATATTTTAGACTCATATCTTGCAAAACCACTTATATTGTGCTCTGGAATTACATGTTCTTTATGTAAAATGAAATAAATTAAATTTTGGAGGAGGAGAAAAACTTCTGTTTAAGTTCAAGATCACTCAGAAGCAAAGAAAATAACTGATTCACACAAGATGTATTTCAAATTAAATGTCTGTAAAGAGCAAGAAAATGAGTGTAGCAGGCAATCAGTACATGTAATGACTTAACTACAATTAGCTAATGCTTAGTTGAAGAAAATATCCATCATAAAACATGATCCATTTAATTATACTAAGTAATGCCTCATAATTAACCATTAATGAATAAATCATTGCATTAATAATGGAAATTGTATCAACTACTTAAAATATCACAGTATTTATGTTGATTTCAGAAATTGGTTTCAAATTTACACCAGCGTATTTAACCTCACCTGTACATTTTCTTAACTCTGTGTGTGTGTGTGTGTGTGTGTGTGTGTGTCTGTCTGTCTCTTTATATGTATTTAAGCAGAGATAAAATTTTGAAGTATTGTTTTATAGAAAACAAAAAACCTATTAAGACAATGTCTCTTTACTTCCACTGACCTATAAATAATAATGCTGAGAAATATATACTAACACTGATTTAGTTGTATTTCATATTTAATTGTAAAATATTCATAGAAATAAGTCACCATCTAAAATGCCACAAAGAAAAGTCACTGGTTAAAGATCCCCAAAGGTGGGTTAAATGCAGGGTCTCAGGCTCTCCAGAGAGCTTGGCAGAGAAGTCTGGAGTCCTTCTAGGAAGTCAGCACTAACAAGCCTGACTTCACATTAAGGTGGACATTGCTACTGCCACAGTTTGGAAAGCACTGACTGCTCTCTGCAACTGGAAAATCTCAAGAAGCTGTTCTAAGCTTGCAGTGGCCCATTTGCTAGGGGATTCTGCCACAGAGTGCTTACTGTTTAATAAAAACAACTCTGTTTGCTTCGCAGTTGTTGTGACCCATGGAATTGTGAGAAATGTCTCTCCTCCGTAGACACACGTGTAACAGAATTTCAAGAAAACCAGTGAGAACACAGTCAAATTGTGTGACAAAACACCTGCCATACCACAGATGGAGCTAGAAAACCCTCTACCCTGCTGTTCCCAATGTAACTTTAAGAGTAGCACCTAAAATCCAAAGCCAGTTTGTGAACTATATCATGAGAAATATATTTAACACTGGAAAACTAAACAAGTATAGTACACAGTTACATATAATAATTTTCCTTTAAAGACAGACCACACAGGGGCTAGGGGAATTGCAGTTGAAAAGTGCTTGCTTCACAAGCAAAAGAACATAAGTTCAATTCCTTAGAACTCATGAAAAACAGGAAGTCAAGTGTGGGAATGCACATTTATAACTCCAGTGGTAGGGAGGTGGAGAAAGCCAAATCTCTGGTTGCTTGGCCATTCAGTCTACCCTACTTGACAAATTCCATGCCCATGAGAGAACCTTTCCCCCAATGAAATGGTGTGTGATTTCTGAAAAATGGCCCTTGAAGTTGAAATTTGTATGGCTTCCACATGGACACACACCCACACACGCATATGTACCCATACAAACAGGTGCATGTGTGCACATATTCATACACACACAAATAAAAAAGGCCACAGAGAAAACAAGTACAATACGATCTCACTCACACAGAGCAGCTAAGGAGGTGGTCTCACAGAGGCAGAACATAGAATGGTGGGCACCGGAGTGCTCTTCCAGGAAGACTGTGCTGCCAAGAGGACAGTTAAGAGGCACAGAGGTGCAGTTGGGATAAAGGACTGACTTTTAATGGTGTATAGCATAGACAGATTATTACAGTTAGAAACAACTAATTGAGCATTTCAAAATGGCTCTCAGAGAATGTGTTAATTCTTTCTGTAGATAATAGCTCTAACAATTACATGGGGATGATCAGTGTGTATTAGGTTCTTGTACTTAAAAGATACATTGTACTTAATTTAGAAGGATCATTAGGTGTAAATTAAAAGTTTGGAGAACAATTTTTTAAAAGGCCAAACTTGGAAATACATGGCCAAATTGTAAAAGCACTTATTACACAGATAAAATTTAAAAGTGAGGGTTCAGTCAGATTTAATGCATGTTAATTTTTTTACCTATTTCTATATATAGGTTTTGAAAGTGTGTCGCTTGAATGGATTTTCAAATGGTGTATATTTAACAAGAAATGATTAACTTGCTGAAATCTCACAATAGGTGTGAGGATTGATTCTTCATGAACCATTATATTTAGGAAACACACTATTTTAAGTGGCAGTGGAGTTTAAAAGAGTGGCCACTATTCTGTGTATAGAAGAGGATTTAATTCATATAAACCAATCTGTAATGTGTCAAGATTACATGTGCACCTTTCTTGTGATTTCAACCAAAGCAGTCATGCAAACATAATAAAAATGTTTTATTAAGTAAATTAAGTAAAGATTAAGTAAAAATCTAAACATTAATGTCATTTCTAGATGTGCCTTTTAAAAACCCTTACTATAGTTGATTCCGAACACTTAGGCAAAATAATGGCTGCCAGATGAAGTGTATAAAACTTGAAGACATGGTCAGGTTTAAACATGGTTTGTCTTTGAATAATTCCTTCTGTTCACTCACCATCTTCTGTATAATTAATAGCCACTTTCCCAAATCACATGGCAATTAATGGGATACAGATAAAGGCTTAAAGGTCTGTATTGCAATTCAGCCTTAATGAAAGTCAATATCCCTTTGCCAAGAAAGCCCAGATCACATTTGGCTTTCTCAGATAATCAGTAAGGTTGTTATGGAACCAAATAGCAGCGGTGACTGGTAAATAGCAGACCTTTTAAATAAATGTCATATTATCCAGGAAAAAGAACAGCAAAAGCCACTTTTCAACGTGTGCAGAAATAAATTTGTTTTATTCTCTTTAAAGAATATTTGAGGGAGAACAACACACACAGAGAGAGAGAGAGAGAGAGAGAGAGACAGAGACAGAGACAGAGACAGAGACAGAGACAGAGACAGAGAGAGAGGGAAGGAGGGAGGGGAGAGAGAGAGAGAGAGAGAGAGAGAGAGAGAGAGAGAGAGAGAGATCTGTGACACTACTCCATGGAAAACTCTTTAAGCATTGTCAAGTATTTAGACAGATGTATAAGACTAGTTCCTGATTCGATCTTCTTCTTTTGAGCGTTCTCAGTCTCTATAAATGTGTTCTGGACAGTTTAAACTAGAGGCTGTATGATATTATTATTTTATACATGAGGACACTGCAGTTAGTTGAGTAATGAAATTTGACTTTAAACACAAGGGCCTTTGACTCTGAGTGCTTTTTCCATTACAACCCGGTCGCTCTACACTGGCTACATAAATAGAAGATGGTCAGAATCATTCATTTATTGCGTTCTTAAATTGCTTTAGGCAACAGTAACACTAGACACGTTGAGACCCTACACAAGGAGTCCTTTGACTTTAAGTATAAAGTGACTTACAGTGTCTTCAGTGTGTGGGGACAGTGTGGTCACTGAGAAAGGGAATAACGCCAGGCATTGGCTCCCACATTGTCACTTCTCGGGACTTTTTCTCATCTCCTTTACAGAAATAAAACTGTTTCATGAAAACTAATCCTTAATAGTGAGTTAGTTATTTTTTTCTCTTTCTCTCAAGTAGACACTGGATAAAACTGAGTACTGCAAAAGCCCTCACTTAGGAAAGAATCTTTGTGAACATGAAGACTACAAACCCCACACTGTGAGTAAAATCCTGAAATTACTGCAATTCTACACCTCTAAAATAAGCTAAATTGGGGAGGGGGGAGGAAGGAGGAAGAGTATCATTTCCATCCATTAAAATGTCTATTCATAAACATGTTAACATCTGTGCAATGTTCTAATCTCTCAGTGATCTGGGTCTCACTTTATTCAGAGATTATACAGAAGCCGGAAGAAGACAATGCTACCTGGCCAATTGGCTGCAGGTGAGCTCTCTGGCCTGAGTCTTTGCAGATGATTTATTTACCTGATGTGCACTGAACTGATGGCTGCAATTCAGCAACTGTTTCCTGAGCTCCAGTTGTTCATAAGACACTGGGTTATTCCAAAGACAACCTACTTTGAATCCCCAGGTTAAATAAAAGGGACATAGTACAACCTTTAGGTTCTGGCATACACACACTCTATAATGTTTTTGTAGCTGTTATTCTATAATTATTTGTTATTTCTCATAATTTACAGAGATATAAAATGAGCACATTTAAAAAAACCCTCTTGTCAAAGCTACATATTATATAAACACACTAAAAAGATAGCCACAATCCCAGTCACTCAAGACTCCAGTGAGTGAAAGAAGGCATTGCTTCTTTCAGCTAAAAAAGACATAGATACAACAGAACCAGTTAAGGCTGTGGTTCACTTTTGTGTGGCCTGATAGCCCATTTTACATGTTACACACACACACACACACACACACACACTCCTAATTTTTTGCAGCCACTTCAATAGCATCTATTTCTCAACGGCATCCATAAAATACTTTAAGGACAGTGGTGCAATAATAAAGCAATGTCTCTGCAAGTCCCGAAGACAGATGCCACCAGATTCCATCACTGTCCATGTCAGTTACACTGCAGTGAAACAGATACGAAGCAAGCATAAGTGTGAAGCATGTGAATGCTGTTAATTTTTTGAAACTTCAAACAGGTAAGAATGGAATATTATATACCAGCAGTTCTCAACCAATGTGCAATATCTGATATATGACCCTGAAAGGATATTGCACATATCAGATATTTACATTAATATTCATAACAGTAGCAAAATTACAGTTATGATGTAGCAATGAAATAATTTTATGGTTGTGAGTTATCACAAACTGAGGAACTGTATTAAAGGGTTGCAGAATTAGAAAAATCGAGAACCACTGTTATACACAATTCAACATATATTTTGTAGTAGCAGAATAAATATATATCAAAATGATACTTTTGTTTGAATGGAAGAAAACGGATAAAAAGAATCAAAAAATATTAAGATACTTTGTGTTTTCAGGCATAGCATACCTTTAAAGCCAAAGATAATGACAAAGACTTGATTGTGAGAGGCGTCATGTCTACAGAGGTTAAAAGTTCTTCATGATAATGTGAATTCTAAACACACCAGTTACTAGTACCCTGCATTGTGTCTTAGATTAAGGTTCTTTCTAAGACAATTAGTATTCTGTGCATATCATTCGGTAGACACTGGTAAGTGTTGTCCTAAATAAATCAATCCCATAGTGGATGTTAAAACAAGAGAATGAAGTTTGCAGTTACACAATACCAGCCAGAATAGGTTAAGAGCTTTCTGATTTCAATATGTGGGTACAGGAATTATCTACAGTAGCCTCACTTGCAAGGTGAGTTGAAATTATTCTCTTCTTTCCTTGAACTATCTTTATTTCCTCTTATATTTTTCTCCCAAGGTGTAAAAGATCCTAACTGAGAGAACAAAAGAGTCAAAGGTGGCCAGAAGGAATTCCACCTCACTTACCTGCTTTCTATTCACATAAGTATATTCTGGGTGAAATGACTGGATCTTCATAAAGCTATTTCAGGATCAGATAACAATCAACAGCCTCTAGTGCACCTGGGTACACTAGAGAAAACCTGGGTACAGGAAAGCATACAACCCACAACCCATTCCCACTAGCCAGGGTGTCTGTTCCTGACTGGCACACATGCTTGTGAGATGTGAAAATGGAGAGAGATTCCTCATCAAAAAATGAACTCTAGCACATACAAGTAGACTTTTGTTGGAGATTTTCAAACTCTTAGTAGAATATCCCAAAACAAAAACAAACAAAAAATATTCAAGCATGACGCCACTTGAGACCCAAAATACCCCAGCCACTACTGTGAAAAAAAATTAAAATGTGGATTTTCTGAGTCAGATAACATTAGAAATACTGGAAGGATGACGAAGGACAAATAACACCAGAAGAAGGTCACAGACTCTGTACATACTGCACTGGGATTCATCCCAAACACAACTGAAAACAGGTCAATGTAACAGCTGAACAGAGAGCTGCATTGTGAGGAGCAGTTGAAAAATAAACTCTGCAATCTCATATGCTAGTTATTTTCCCACTAAATCACACTTCACTAATACGTTAATAGCACACACTGTGACCAGAAAAGTGTTAAATGTTAAACGGATCTCATGAGGGCAGCACAGAAATTAGATGATGTGGCCGCTTCACTTGGCTTTGAGACTCAAGTACCACAGCCAAATCATAGTTTCTTCATTCACAGAAAAATAAAATTGAAAAAAAATGGTGACCACCTCTATCATAAAGATTAGGTAAAGTATCAACCCACATAGTAGATGGAAATAGTTTCTTGTACACTAAAAGGATGCAGGCATATAACATATTATTTCTCTAACTTGAGAAAGGTCAGAGTTCCCTATTTTAATGAAATAGGATCCTCATTATTAGATCATTGAATATACAGAGCCCATTCTTCTTTCTCACCCCATAATTTTGCTAGATCATGAGTAGCAATAAGTTCTAGTCATCTGGCTTCACCACTGGGGCTGGGATCCTGGCAGTGACTTTGACTTTCCTCACAACCACTCTTGATGTCTAGAAAATATCTACTACTAGCAGTATACAACCTAAATTGACTCTCACTCAGAAACTAGCTGCCCCAAAGTGGTTACCAACACACAGGGCAGGTATATTCCTGACCACAGCCAGCCAATGTGTCTAACAATCCAGGAGGTATTTGGCCCTTCTGTATGATTCAGATATTTCTACAAGAATTGCTACTTGAGTTCTTAAATTATGTCACCAAGAGTCTAGAGACATGGTGTCACCCACAACCAAGAGGAAGTAGGATTTCTTCCCTTTACTAGATAGGAGAAGTATAATGTCTGGTGGTTAAGGGCAGTGTGAATAAAGCTTCAGATATACACAGGGGATCCCACAGCCCACAGAAAGATTTGTCTGCACCTTGTGTGTTCTAGAAGCAATGAAAGAGCTTAAAGCAGAAGAGGGCCAGGCTATGTGTCATTTATTTAGTTAGAAAAAGATCTTTTTAAAAAAGAGCTGTGGTTCAGAAACCAGCCTGGTTGAATCAGGGGGCGTTTACATTTGTCTAGTATAAGAGAATTTAAAGGGTAAGGACAAAAAGTAGGCATTAGGAGACAATATCAACAAAATATGCAATAGATTGAATCTATGGTGGGAAAGAGAAAGACTTCTCACAAAGGGTTCTTGTGTCTTTAGATGCAACTGTCTTGACAGGAGAGCCATTCTGGGAGATGAGAGGCAATGGTGATGGTAAAAATGAGTCCCAGCTGAAGGGTTTACCTACAATAAATGGCAGCACAGAGTACCTGATTGGCTAAGGACAGCGAAAACAAGATTCTGATGCAGGGATTGGCATAGAGTGAACTTCCTCTTACATGAGGAACTGGAACAGTGCTGAGGGGACAGTTGTTGATGGGGATAGTTTCCTGATTTGAACTGAAAGAAGGTGAGAACTTCCAACTGATAAATTTTATTCTCATTTTCATAAACGAAGTAGAGGCTTTTGTGGATAGTGAGTTAGAAAATAACAACGCATTAGAGTAAAAGTTTGCAGCAACTTCTGAAATTATTAAAAGGTATGGTGTTGTAAAAGAAATCACAGGTACAAGTGCTGTGAAAGAAGATCTCAGATTGTGCTTTCCTAAAAATTTAATCAGGAAATGATAGAGTGCACACTCAGCCCATAGCTGAAATTAGGATAATGAATAAGTCTTATACTACATAAAAGGTATGGGAGTATAACATAATGTAACTGAATTGTGCTCAGAGAATAGATGAGAAGACCATTTCGACCATCATGCCTGAAAGGGAGTAGCATGTGGACTATGTTTTCATGTCAAGCAAAAGTGTTCAAGTTAAAATTGTCATATGTTGTCAAAAAAGAATTTTCTTTATACTAGTACAATTTCACATACTGCTATTTTTATGTATGTATGCTATATGAATGTATGCATGTATGTTTGTGCAAGTATATATGTGTGTGTGTGTACGTGTGTGTGTGTGTGTGTGTGTGTGTGTGTGTGTATACAAGTGCACAGGATACAGGTTTCTTGTGATCTTACTCCTCTCTGATTTTTGAGTGAACCTGAACTTGGAATGTACAGATTGACTATGCTGGCTAACCACCATGCCCCATATCCTCTCTGCCTCCCCAGTACAAAGATTACCCATTTGATGAATCACCTGATGTTTTACTGAGGTTCTCAGAATCTGAATTCAGGTCTTCATGCTAGCAGTGTGTCTTAGTTAGAGTTTCTATTGCTGTAATAAAACACCATTGTTGGGAGCTGACTTTAAACAGAAAGCAGCTATCAACTTTGCAGCCATCTGGAACCATATACCCTGATGAGAGACTTGTTTTTCAAAAGCCTACAACAGCTGAAGCACACTCTGATAAATATATTGTTTATCCCACATAGTTGTTTTGCTCTTTAGTGACCCCAGCTACATGGTACACATGGTAAAATGTTTTCACCTGTGTTCCCCTGCTTGTGCTTATAAATACCCAATATTTTCTTATAATAGAGTCAATAGGGGAAATAAAGGAGTAACCAGACTTGACCACACAACCTGTCTTGTCTCCATTCTTCGAGTCTCTTGCCCCTCCATCCCCACTCTCTCTCTTGACCAGAGCACTTAGCCCCAAAGCGTGGGGCAGTGTAGACAACAGCATAGTAGCCCCAAAGTGTGAGACAATACAGTTCACAACACACCGTGTTGATTAGACAATCTCAAAAGTCTATGCAAGTCATGCCATCATAAAAATCACTTTGCCTGTACTGATGATTATGGGTCAGACTATTAGAGACAGTGTATTGCCTGTACTTCACCTTGCCTTTGATAAGTCAGTGATGTCAATCAGCCCCTGCTACTTCCTGGCTCAATGAAACCCATTACATTTAATTCATCTAATTGAACAACAGCATCTCAAACCTTAAGGTCTGACCAGGAGAAGGGTAATGGCTAAGCTCGTCACATGTGCTGGTATGCCTCTCACCATTTTGAATCTACAGCATGTCTTATTTACTTCTCTATAGTTATGATAAGACATCATAGCCAAGGCAACTTATAAAGGGAAACATTTACTTTTGGGCTTATGGTTTCAGAGGGCTGGAGTCCCTGATGGCAGAGCAAAGACATGACAGCAGAAACAGTTGAGAGCTTACAAGTTGATCCACAAGCATGAGGCAGAGAAAAAGAGATACAGAGGATGCCATGCACTTTTTGAAACCTCAAAGCCTGCCCCTACTGACACACTTTCTTCAACAAGACCACACCTCCTAACACTTACCAAACAGTTCCACCAACTGTTTTCAACCAAGTATTCACTAAGTGAGCTTATGGGGGTCATTCTCATCCAAATCACCACATACTACTCCCTTGCCTCCATAGGCATGTAGCCATAACATAATGAAAAGTGTATTTAGTCCATCTTTAAAAGTCTCCATCATTCACAGTCTCAGTATAATCTAAAATATTCAAAGTCAAGAGTCTTTTCTGAGGCTCAAGGCAATTTCTTAACTGCAACCCTGTCTATAATCAAAAACAAAAGCAAGTTACATATCTCCAACACACAACATCACAGAATATACATTACTATTCAAAAAAAAGGAAATTTGGGCACAGTGAGGAAACCCTGAATAAAAGCAAGACTGAAACGCAGCAGAGCAAACTCCAGATACTACAGCTCCATGTCCCATGTCAAACAATGACATGGATGGCTCTTTTGTTTTGGTACACTGCTTTGATACACTTACCTTTCTTAGAACTGCTGTAGCATTCCTTGGCTAATGAATCATAATTCTAGAATTTTCAACATCTTGGGATCTCCAGTGCAATCCAGGGTTCAATTTTACAGCTTCACAAAATGGCCTCTTTAGAGACTTCATGCAGGGGATCTCTATGCAGGGTGTCTCTTTCTCTCTCTCTCTCCCTCCTTCATACACACACATAGACACACACACACACACACACACACACACACACACACACACGGTCTCAAAGGCTATCCTTAAGTGAAGAGAAAGCATACTTAACCCCTTTATTCATGTGACAACCTTTATGACTCTAAAATCAAACAACAATGCCAACTTTGACTGCAAGCCTAAGGGGAATCCTGGCCTGCTACATTTACCTAGGTTTTCTTGTTGATGCTTTTTAGAAACAAAAATTCCTCAGTCCTCTCTTCCTTATAAGTTGGAAACTTATCTTGGTCAAGTCTTGCCCTTAGAACAGGTCTTTCTTTAATTGTCACATTGCTTTCAGAACTAAACTTCACTCCAACATTATTTTTTTTTCAGGCTCATTTTCTTAGAAACTGTACAATTTGTATTTTCTGATGCATGGCTTGCTCTTTTTCATTGTAGACCTGAATAAGCGTGATTATAAATCACCATATGACAGAATCAATATTAGGCTCTCTTGAAATCTCCTCTGCCAAGGAAATGAATCTAATACTCTTCAATTTAACCTCAGGCAGATTCTTAGGACAAGAACAGAAATCAGCCATATTCTTTGCCAAAATATCCCAAGACTGGTTTCTAGCCCAGTTGCTAAAATTGCGCCCCTATGCATCCTCCTGGGTTTTGATACTCTGTCTACATAGTCTCAGCACTACTGTCTTCCAAGCTCCTAATAAGGCAGCCCATAAAAACTCAAGTCCAATTGCTTTCCTAGTTCAAAATCCCCTAATTTTTGACATTCTTCCAAAAAACAATATGGCTGGGCCTTTCACAGCAATGGTCCATTCCTGGTACCAGTTTTTACCTTAATTTTTATTGCTATGATGAGACACCATGACCAATGCAACTTATTTTGTGGGGACAGAAAGGTGTTTAATTTGGAGATTATGGTTTCAGACATTTAGAGTCCATGATGGCAGAGCAAAGGCATGACAGTAGGAACATCTGAAAGGTCACATCTTGATCCTCAAGTTGTAAGCAGAAAACACTAGGAATGACACAGGCCTTTGGAAACCTGAAAACACATCTCCTCCAACAATCTCCTAATCCTTGCCAAACAGTCCCACCACCTGAGAACCAAATATTCAAATCTATGAGGTATGGTGGGGGCACTCATGAGCTAAGGCAATCAGGACAATTCTGTGAGGCCAGGCTCCCTATCCAGGTGATGCTAATGTCTGACATTAAAGTCATCTATAATACATGAGAAGCACTTTACATACACAGCCATCTCCAGAGCCCAATAAAGCTAAAGGTTGGTGTGAACATGGTTTTTCTCTCTCAATTCAAATGCTTTTATCAGAATTTCAGACCTTCCCTTGCATTTATATGGTGTGATTAGGAAAATAAGCATTCTTGACAACTTGAGAAATGTCAGAAATATCCAATTCAAAAGGAAAGAGGGGAAGGAAGCAATTACTCCTTGGTGCGTTCCTTGCATTAGCTGAAATTTCCACTGACTGTTGTCTGAAAACTCATGTCTGTACCATTTATGGTGAAAAAGCAGGACAACTTTGCCACAGTCAACCAAACATTCCAAGCCAAGTCACTCTGGGAAGAATTTCAAGTAAGAGCAAGCTGTGGAAAGTTGCTGCTGGTTTGCTCATATCCACTAGTGGACATAGGATTTAGAATGGCTTGAAACATAAATTACAATTCAATAATATAGAACACTCTAGACACAAAGTAAAATAACTACAAAGGCAGACTTTTGCATGCTTTCCTGTTTAGACTAACACTAGGAAAATGATATATAAAATATTTCCTAAAAATGTGTTACATAAATTGCAAAAAAAAAAAAAAGCTATAAAACCTACCTGACTTTTAAATAATGAAGTAAGTTCATTATTTAAAAAGAATTAATTAGCATATAAAACAATTGGCTTACTAAAGCATTAACAGAAAATTTCTATTATTCCTGAACCCTTCCATACTTTCTACCTTCTCATGTACTTATGTCAAATAGTCAAATATTTTATCTTCTCACTACCAGTTATCTTTTACAAATAAAATATATATAAAACATATTTTAAAAATAAACTATACATATCTTAGTCCATTCTATAATAAAATTTATTTATCTTTGGATTTGTTTTTTTTCATCTATTAAAAAGGAAACTTTCCAAGTAATAAAATCCCAGCATTCATGACCATTTTAGTAGTCATTACGTTATCCAGGAATTTGCCAGGAAAAAATTATCTTTGACATTGTTTTCACCATTTTATTATTTTTAGACAAAGACCTTGAGATAGATTTCAAACTCCAAAACGTCAAGCTTCCTTTATTCATTTACTCAAATATATCTGGTGAGTCTCTGTTACATGCTAAACCCTTCTCATGTGTGGATTGAACAGCAAGAAAAGCCTGTAATGCAAGCGTGGTAGCCCAGGAGCTGTGATAGGATGGGAGGTCAGCATCTCTGCAAACAGAGGAGGTTAGGTCCTAGACAAACCATTTCATTATGACATCATGTGTAGGAAATGAAGCAACCCCTGAGTGAACATATAAGAAGTCCTGAGTGAATGCATGTCGCTGATATGAGCAGAGTCAAGTCAAGGAACTCCAGTGCCTTCCGACTGCAGGAACATCATAGCCTTCCATGAGTGAGGCCTAGAGGGATGACACAATCTTCCTCTGGTCCCTGTGCCAATGTATGAAAAAACTATCAACTCCAGCTTCATCCATGGGGTTGACTGCAGGATGAGACTGCTCCCCTAAAGGAATCAACTAAACCTGCCTCCTCTGTTGGCTGTATATCATAAACCCACTCCTTATTCAGCTGTAGATAATAAATCTGTCTCTTCAATTCAGATGTGTAAAACATCTGGGGTGCTGTTGGTGCCCTCCATCAGAGCAGCATCCCACTTGATCCTAGCTTTTTAAAACATGTGTCTGGGTGACTATGGCTTCTTCATTCCCTCATTGCTCCAGTTGGGTTTTCAGAACCAAGCCTCACAGGATGCGGCAGAGTCATGATATGATAATTATCTGTTGTCAAAGGGTGGTTTAAGACTAATAGTTCATGAAACTAAGGAATTTCTAAGGTCTGTCTGATACCTCCCAACTCTTCCCAAATCTGAGATATGATAAATGGTTGGTGGCAATGTAATAAGCTAATATATGAACTAAGTTTGTTGCTCAGCTGAGAACTCTTTTAAAATTTAATAACAGATAATAAAATACCTTAAACCTTGAAAACATGCACTGCCAAAAGAAAAACCTCAATTGAAAAACGGTGAAAATTATACAATTATCAATATTGTCTTTTCCATTTGATAACAAAAAACACACAAATAACTCAGAAACACTATAAATCAAAACTACTGTATGTACAACCATGCTCCTTTAGCTGCATATTTAAGCTGAGTAATGTGAGTTCAAGTATTTTAGATATAAATATATTGTTAGTTCTCTCTGTTGACAAAATTAAACCTAGCATAGCATATCACATTCTTACATAGGAATTTCATAGCTTTACTGGATTACAATAAACTCATTTTGTTTTGTTCGTTTTTCTTTGTTTTCTGAGATAGGGTTTTTCTGTGTAGCTCTGGCCATTCAGGAACTCAGCTTTGTCGACCAGGCTGGCCTTGAACCAGAGATTAGCCAGCCTCTGCCTCCTGAGTGCTTGGATTAAAGGCACATGCCACCACCATCTAGCTTTAAATGCAAATTTGAAAAGAAAGGAAGGTACAGTATTTGTGTTTGTTTGTTTGTTTCCATAATATCAATACCTTAAAATGTTAGCTATAAATGTAAATGCAACCTCAACCCCAGAGGCAGTTCTTGGAAAGGTGGCGGCTGAGAAATACTCTGAACATATGAACAGTATTCTGATGTAGAGATCGAGTAACAGATTGTAACTGGAGTATTTGGTGATGAAGTCAACATGGCTTTAGCCAACTGGCCAATGTTGTTTACTTGGCTATTAGGGGAAATGTATCCAGGAAATAAACAAACACAAATAAAAATTAAAATCCTCATCAAGACAAGAGTCACATCAAGTAGTGGCTAACAGTAACACTCAAATCGGCACAAGGAAAAAAATATGGCAATTATCACAGGGAGAGAGGAGCCAATGTATGCTATGAAAATGCGAACACATCCATTTGGAGTCTATCCAAGAACACTTCATTTAAAAGTACAAGCTGGACCATGAATGAAGAGTACATTCTAGTTATGTTTACCTAACAAGCTTGAGCAACAACTCATTTATTTAGGTTACTGGAAAAATATTGAATCCTGCACTGCAATCCTTTGGGGATTAATCTTTTAAAAACTTTCAGCCTTCAGAAATAATCTCATCCTTAAAGGAACTACTTCCTAAATAGACAGCATCTGTCCTGGGTTAACAGAGATTAGGTGAGATTGTTTGAATTGTCAAAAGACCACCTGCATGTGACTAGACATATTTTCATTCACATTTTTCCACTCCTTTAAAAACTGGTAAATAAAAAAGAAAGTAGCAGCATTAGAAAAAGCAGAGAAAAGTAAGAATGAACTAAGTCCAGTATAGAGAATAGAAATAAGGCCTGCATGTTACTTTGACCTTTGAGAGCCTCTTAAAGGCCACAGACTCTTGTTTCTAATAGTGTTACTCTTTGCTTTACATTATTAATAAGTAATTAATTAGTTAATAACAGCTAGCAGTTAAGTGATTCTTAATAAGCGACATTTTTCTATCCACTCAGCTGCTTCTGCAGAGTCCCAGGCAGATTCTTTTTCAGAAAAGGGCTCAGCAGGAAGTAGGTCTAGTGACAGAGTATTTGAGAAAATCCACACTGTATAATTAAATAATCAAAGACAGATTTCATTCAAACATAAGCAGACAAGCAAATATCACCAAATGTCTAAACTGTCATGAAGAAAAAAGAAATCGAAAGGACTCATAATTCAAGACAGAAAAGGGAACTTAAACACAGTATGAACCTTCAATACTTACGGCGTCACTTCCATAAAGGTGAAAATATTATCAATGCTATAATTGCATACAAAAGAAACAAAGAAAAAATCTTCATTTGAAAATTGTGCTTGCAATGAAATCAATATGAACCTTCAATATTTAGAAGTGAATCATAGAGCTTCAGAGCATCTAAGATAAAGAGAAAAATCTAGACCTCCTGAAGACCTGTAGTACAGTGGAAACACAATTTCAGAGAACCAGACTGTTGTTCACATTGTATAATAGAACATAGATGAAGAATAATCTCATACTGAAGAAATGTATTGTTAAGCTTGAAGTTATGTAATAAAAATCATTAATCATGTTTAATTGTTAAGAACGCATAGAGAACAAATATTTTTATGGTTAGAACTTGGAAATATTAAATGAAATAAGTCAAGTATGAAATAACAGATACTGCACTGATGTCATCAAAGTAAAGAACAGGCTAGATACATGGACAAAGGTGGGTAGGAGGGGAGGATGCGTGGAGAGAGAATGGTTAACGGAAACAGCTGCATTTGAGAATTACCCACTAATCTTTCTTAGAACAGTAGGGAAATTATTGATGACAACAATTAATTAAATATTTTAAATTGCTTTGTGCATAAACAGCTGGATATTTCTAAGACATAACAGTGTCTTATGTCTAAAATGCAGCATATGCCCATTACCTGGACATGAACCTAGACTGTAATGGGACCTATCTCATTCTGGTTAAATGCTTATTGATTAATAATTGAAGTATTTTTCTTCTGAAATAAAAAGTATTTCTTATACTTTTAAGAATTCACTCACGTTACCCTCTATATAACTTTGTGGTCAAATATTTGACTATTTTTTAAACGGAGGAAGGGAAGGAAGCAGCCAGCGAAACTGTGTACTATTCAAGAGAGAATTAGACAGGTACTTTGGTCAGAGTTACAGCAGCAGATCATGAAGGAGTACTTTTGAGTGGTACAGGAGGAAGCAGGCTCCTGAAAAGGTGTCTGGGGAAGATGATACTCCATTTGGTACCATGTAGTTTAAAAATCTATAAAAATCAAAGTTATTTCAGTCAAATTATAGTTATAGAACCTGGCCCCTTAATTTTTATTTAAGAAGATATAAAGTAAGACATAATTTTCAGTTGCTTTAAATTGTTATTTGCTAAAGTTAGGAAGAAAAGTTTGCAATAGACTTTTTTTTTTAAAATGTAAATCAGAGGGTTGGGACACTAAATCAGTGATTGCCTGGCTCTCTCGGGGTACTTTGTTCAATCCCCTACACCATGAACAAACAGCCAACAACAACAAAACATACCTTTAAAAATGAGGGAATTCATTGAAAAATTCAACCAAGTAAAAGTCTGGCTTTAAATTGGAGAAATTAATTAGTTGAGTATTAAGATGAGATTAAAACAAATACTCAACTTATAAAATTATAAAGTGCTAGTCACTTAAAAACAAAGCCATGTCTTTCCAAATTTCTTATAACGCTGTATATTCTGAAGCCTGGATTTTTCTATTATGCTTATATGCTAACCGTATAGATAGAAGTCATTGTTCTACTGTGCACCCTATTGAAGCTAATATAGAAAGTAATAGTACTATGGCTGATATACCTATCGTGACAGTTTTAGGAAGTGGAACCATTAAGAGGCTATTAGGTCACAGGACTCAGTCATCAAGAATGAGCTAAGACTGTCAGTGTAGGTGTTAGCTACTGTGTGACTGGGTCCTAATGAAAGCTTGAGTTCAGCTCTATTTCCCTCCTGTCCTGCATGTTCACTGGCTATCCACCATGCTCTGACTCACAGAGAAGGCCCTGGGAGAATATCAAGACTTCTTATCAAAGAAATGTACCAAAGAAGTGTCTATTGTTATAAAAAAAAAAAAATCAAAGGATAGCATCATAGAGCCATGAGAAAAGCATGATAACTACACAATGCCAACCAGTACCTTTCTCCCAATATGCAATGCCACTTTCATTTAATTAATTAAGATTTGTAGATTCCTTCAGTGTGAGCAACTCATTTGATACTTGGTGTCTAGCCATTTTTACCATGTTAAAGTAATTTAAACTCCAAGGTCATCCATAGTCAAATGGGAACAATCATTTACTTCCCAGGATTTGATGACTAAATGAAACAATATATTCCAAGACCCAGCCCTGGACGTGGATTGCAATAGACATTTATGTAACTTCCCCATCTTACTTAGTACGAATTCCACCTTTATTGGTGTATCCAAGGAAACTACCACAGAATACCAGTCTCATCCCAGAGGATGCAAAAGATATGTCACTATCAGAACTAATGTAGAAATAAAACGATCTCTCAGGAAATAAGCTTGAAATGCCCCATAAAAAGAAATTGCACAATTTAAAGAAAGATGGGAATTTGCATTAAAAGCACCAGATGGAAAACACGACATGTCGAATGTGACCAATGAGAAATTTTAAAGCATAAAGAGAAAAACATAGATGATCATAAACACAAATGGCAAGTTGAGGATACATGATAGCTTACAGAAAGGCTAGAAAGGCATCAATGAGATACGTAAACAGTAGAAAGAACTGAACGTTTGAAATGCTGTGACACAAAGTCAGAATGAGTCTAGCCGGGCTTTATACGCACACTAGTAGCTATTTGAGTTATATGCTAATAAAAATAGGACTGAACTTTCTCATATTAAGTGATCTCAATATACATTCCAGAAGTCCTCAAAACCTAATCATTATTTCTTGTTAAATTTGGATCAAATTGTTTTTACACGAGAATATTGGTTACTTCTCCTGTCAGGTCTGCCTTGTTTGTATCCTTTCCATATTTGCTCAATACAGATATTTCAAGTCCTTAAATTAGTTCTTTCTTAGCAATCCCCAGTTGCTTCCTCTCCTTGTCTTTCCCCCATTCACTGAACGCTTACAGGCCTGGCACAGCCTACAACATATGGCATGTAAGTTTAAACTTCTTATGCTGTGCTCTGTCTTCCTGTTCAGATGCCCCACTCTGTACCAGATTGCTTGTATACCTATTCAGCCTTGTGTACCCAGTCCTTAGCAAATGTAGATGTACCATATACATCACAGTGCTAGCAATGTAAACAAGAAAGCAGTTCAAAGCAAATAGTGATATATATATATATATATATATATATATATATATATATATCATAATTACACTGTCACAACAGCCCTAGAACAGTAATCTCTTATTAAGTGAGGCTTTGTCTTCTCAGCAACACTACAACAAGTTATATAAATGGAACCATCAGGGAGAAAGGTGGCTCACAGTTCTTCCATAAGCATCTTCTGAAAAACCCTAGAAAGTTTGGATTTGAATAGACATCAGTAAGTTTCCAATGGTATTCTCTGAATATCAAGTATATACTTATTCAACCATCTTTGAGCATTAACTTACTCTAAAACTTATTGCTCTGTTTTAAGTCATCCAACGTAACTGAATACCAACCCAATGCTATGGAATTCTCTGCTTCCTTCCAACTGTTTCTCAAAGTTGTCCCCAGAGGGGAAAGATGGGATGATAACACAGTAATAGCACATGGCTGACTTTTTTTTTCTTTTTTCTTTTTTTTTATTTATTTTTTTATTTTATATTTTATTTACATTTAAGATGCCATCCCCTTTCCACATTTCCCCTCCCTAGAACATCCCTGTCCCATGCCCCCCCCCCCTTTCCTTTTTGCTTTTATACGATTTTTTTAAAATGTTAATCAAAGGATTTATAAGTTTGGTAATGCTCAACCAGAAGCATAACCCAATACCCACCCTAGATATAAAAAACTATTTTTGACTGGTGGAGACATGTGAACATCTGCCTCCATGCCCCCTCTCTCTTTCTCTCTCTCATCACCTAGCTTCTCCTCTTATTCATCTTCTCTCCTTGTTCCATCTCTTCCTCTCAGTACTCCTTCCCACTTAGCTCCTCCTACATATCACTCTTCCTGTTAAAGTAGAACTTTTCTCTCAAAAAACAATTAGAGCATACTTATTCCTAATTGTACCAGTGAGGTACAAGATAGTCCTAATACCCAGTCCATCATTCTGTTGACTAACCAGAACCTCTGTCATCTCTTCTAACTAAAACACTTATTTTTGATCCTGGCTTTTTGGCTTTAGAATGAATGTTAGCTGAAAACCATCTACTCAGATCTTTTCTCTCAAAGTAAATAGCCAGGATTGGCTATGAGACTATAGGTCTTCAACCCCATCAGAAATCCAGAATGACTGAGTTAACTGAAGTTATGGGAAGCACTATGCATAGCTTCTAAAACTTAGCCAATTTATAGAGACTGCTGAACACCTGAAAAGCCCCTATACTACCGAACGTTGAAGCATCAAATCTTCAGCCTTCTGGCCAAGAATCATCTGACAGAGCATGGCTGACTTTTAAATGAGATTTCTGTAGCTTGGAAATACTGAAAAGGTGCAGTAAGTGATACTCACCTGTTGGCAAGAACCAACAGCCATTTCATTGGACTTAAGTCCCACTCAACATGAAGAAAGTCATGCCTGAAAAAGACCTAACCAGTTTCCCGGGACTATTATGGTTAAAGATCTTAGAAAATATCAACTATTCCCACTTTGCTAGATCAGCATAATCTTTACTACAGTCTATATTGTTTGCTTTTATCCACAGATCAGTGTAGCTACCACCCCACATCAAAGAAGGTTCTCCTTATAGGAAGCAGAGATCACCACAGAAATTCACCAATGAACACAATGCAGATATCAAGAGATCAGGGGAGCCCAGGCCCAGCAGATACATCTACTTCACAGATCTTCTATTTATGGTTCAGGGAAGATCATGGGATAGCGGGAAGACTGTAAGTGTTAGAACACGAAGAAGTCTGTTGAGCATAGCTTTTCTTAGAAAGGGCTGCATGAACGAGACTGGAACAATGACAATGTCAATAGACTTCAAAAGGGGTAAAATCACCATGAGGTCACACCTCTAGACTGGCAACAGATGACTGCTGAGAAAACAGGTGACCTCTCCCAGAGATGAGTCTCCTTGTTGGTCATCCAGCCAATACAAAGTGGTCAGTCCCAAATCATAAATACTCAAACAACAAAAACAAACTCATCGGGTTGTTTTTATATATTTGTGCACACAAGCACATAATAATAATAACAATAGTAACAGGGGAAGAAGAGGCCATCAAATTTTAAAATCAGTAGAAGCACATGGAAGAAGTATGTGGCAGGGATTTTGGAGAGGTTGGTTGGAGGAAAGGTGAAAGTAATGTAATTAAATTGTAATTAAAGTGCATAAAAAGACAAAGAAAACTTTGGGCTTCCTTTGCTCTTCTCTTTGAGCAGAGTTGAGGAACAAAGTTGCTTCTTTTCCTTAAGTACACACAGTCCATATGCATAGCCGTGGACTTCCTTCAGAGACATCCTTGATGCTTCAGTAAGGTTTTATACACTGTGTTCCATTTATGTTTGTCTCAAGCTATACAAATCCCTGGGAACTAATTACACCTTGGTTGTTCCTTGGTTGCTCAGAAGCACTTTTTTTTTTTTCTATTTCCACTTGTTTGTAAATTTTCCAGTTATCCTTGTATTAATAATTTCTCATTTCATACTTTTGCATTTGGTAAATCGTTTGCATGATGTCAAAGTTGTAAGAAATACATTTTTATGTCCTATCACATTATCCATCATGAAGAATGTTCTAGATGTGCTTGCAAGTAATGTGCATTCTACTGTTGGATGGAATATTCTTTCTGTGATGTTTCTGCACAACAAAGGGAAATAATCAGTACAATTAAAAGCTTTCCCAAAGATATCTTGGTTTAGTCTTATGAATGAAGGAGCTTCTGTCATTTACAAAAATAAATAAAACTAAATGACCCAACTGCATAATCTCACTCTCATAAAGAATTGTCAAACTTTTGGAAACAGTAGAAGGATAGTTACCATTTTCAGATAGTGACAAGTTAGGGAAATGTTGATCAGGACTAGGATCATCAGGTATGTGAATAATATGTTCTGGAGACACAATGTACAACATAGTGCTTATAATTTAGACTACAACTAATTATCCATGACTAGTTAACAATCTCAACCTTCACACAAAGGTTGTGTAACTTTATAAATGTACTTAAGTTATCTTCATTTAAGATATATACCTTTGGGGTATGTGGAGATGGATGTAAGGCACTTGTTACACAAGAATGAGGAATTGAGTTCGGATCCCCAGCACCCATGGAAAAGTTGGATATGGCAGTGTATGTCTGTAAACCCAGAAGTGGGGTGAGGGCAGAGACAGGACAATCTCCAAGGAGTGGAAGCCAACTAGTCTGGCTATAACAATGAGTTCCAGGTTCAGTGAAAAACCCTATCTCAAAAAATAGGGTGGAAAGCAACAGAGAAACACAATCCTGCTGTGGACTCTGTCCTGCATATAACAACATATTCATAGAAACACAAAACAAACCAATATGTGTGTATGTTTCTTTTTTGTTGTTTGCTTTGTTTGTTTGTTTTTATTTTGTTTCTTAAGATAGCCTTTCTCTGTGTAGCCCTGTCCTGGAACTCCCTTTGTAGACAAGGCTGGCCTCCAGCTCACAAAGATTTACCTTCCTATGCCTCCACAGTGCTGAAATAAAAGTGTGTATATGTTTATTTCACCTGGCAAACTTCTAATTATTTAATTGTAAATTTTACCTTGATCTAAAGTTGCACAGCAATTCTTTATACAGAGAAATCTTTTAATGAACATGATTACTTTCATAATTCCCTAATCTGACCTCGAAATTCTTTAGGAGGGAGTCATAAAATGAGAAAATTTGCTGGACATGTCTACTTTTCCTAAATGTGCCCATACCCGTATACCCGAAGACTAGAAAACTAAGTAGTGAATCAAACAGGGATATTCATAAACGTGAGAAATCCAGGCTGGTCCCTCATTGCACTCCAGCTCGTCAATCTGCTCTTCTGTGATGCTATTCAAGTCATGCTAGGAGTGGGAAGATGGTTAAAAATAAGTCTGTGGTTAGAAGAATATCTTTATAGGTTCATGTTTCTCAAAGTCATGGAATTTTTTTCTGAGAAAGTCAGAATTTGATTCTACATGAAAGAAAAGAAAAAAAAGAGAGGGAAGGAGGACTGTATTAGTTAGCTACTTAGTTGAAACTTTGACTAAAACTAACATGTACACACACACACACACACACACACGAGGGGACAACGGTGGGGAGAAGGGGAGAATAAGCCTAATACACTTAAAAATTCAAAGAATGTAGAGATGTGGTAGTCATTACAACATAGTTGTTCTTTCCTTAATGGGGGGGGGGGGTTTGAATAAAAAAATGAGCAGTGTTTAGCTCCCCCTATCAGCCATGGGGTTTTTCTGCTAAATACTGTGGAGAGAGGCATGAGTGACAATTCCTGACTGCATCTGCCCATCCCCCTTCCCATACTTCCAAAAGCAAAACACTCACCAGTCTTTTCTCTCTCTTCCCTTTACGTGCATTCTTAAAGAGAGAAATTTCCTACACGTCTCCCATCAGAAGTATCTCAGTAGAAGAGAAAGCACACATCCTCCCAAACTGCTTGAAGTGAATGTGATTTCTAAAAATAGTGTCACACTTCAGTTTGAAATTTTCAGGTCCTATAAGTTCAAACTTACATTTAATTCCTTACTATGGTCTTATTTGCATTATTATTATTATTATTATTATTATTATTATTATTATTATTATTATTATTATCTTTCTCACAACTTTGAGAAAGAGTGAAAATCAAGAAAATGGTGGTGTGTTCATTCTGTAAGCATTCTTGGAGTGCTCAGACAAACTGGTAAAGAACAGGAGCTTTTAGTTTAGCTTTCTCGTAGCTTCCTATGCATTCTGCATTTTCAAAGCCACACTGATCTACATAGCAAGTTCCAGGCCAGCCAGGGCTACATAGTGACACCTTACCTCAAAAAATAAACAAAATAAAATAATAAAAAATTATACCAAATAACTACAGATAAATGATGTCAAAAGTTCAAATTGTTAAATTCATTGTCACTAAAATAGTGAATTAAAGCTTTATGCTCCTCTACCTGAGCAATAATGTTTTAAGATCAATGACAACTTTATTAGATTTTCAATCCTCATATCATCAGAATAGCATGCTACAAATGTGGATCGTTACCAGAAAAAGAAGATGGAAAAGAGAAAGAAAAGGCCATCTTGTTTGAGTTAAGCAGACATGGAGGTTAGCCTCAGGGTAGACAAACAGCCGCATAGTGAGGAGAAAGTAAAAAGAAACCCAAAAGTACCAGACCAAGAAAAAGAAACAAAGAAAGAAAAAAAGAAGGAAAGAAAAGAAAAAAAGAAAAAGAGAAAAAGAAAAAGAAAGATATTTAGGCTCTGGCCAGCATCTATATTAAAGACCTAAGAAAAGAAAGAGGAGGTGTTAGGCCTTTCTGTGCCCTGACTCAGATCAACAGAGCCTCATGGTGGCCCTGTGTCAACTATATGGCATGATTATTCTTCCTCTCCCCTTACCAAGGCTTAAGGTAGATCCACCTTCATGAGTTAGTACCTGGTCACTGAGCTGCTGACCTGAATTAACACTTAAGGACAGACAGCAGTGGTAGGTGTCCACCCATAAGTCGATCCCAGTTTTTACTCTCCCTACTGTAGAGTGGTGACTCTAAAATCATGGAATTGTGTAATGAATAGAAGCCATGTTCCCCATGAAAATCTAGATACAGGATATCATGAGCTTGGTGTAACTCAACACTGCAGTGTCCTACCTGCAGCTGAGAAAGAAAAATCCACTATTGTTTCCAAAGGATGGTTACATTTCTTTGTTCTGTGACTAGAAGCCATCTAGAATGGTACTCATACTGTGGTTCCAGCCACACCAACAACTGTTAACTCTAAAGTCTATCCTCAAAGGCCGAACAAAATGATGGATACCTTGACGGGTCTGCTATAGGATTCTAACTAATTTGGACTTCTGACATTTTAAAAATACCTTCTCAGGCACCTCCTGGTCTGACTGTTAGTGTTAATAAGTCTTATCTTTATTTCTCCCTCGTATCTATCCAGGCACCAGACAGAGATTTCCTTTCTTCCCAATACTCCACTGTTATACAACTGGAGTTCTAATTTTCCTTACTAGAAGGCTATCTCACTTGCTCCATTGAAGGGCTATCCCAACTGCCATTCCTAACAACTCCATTCAGCTCTAAGTCAGATAAATAGATGTCTCAATCCACTAGATGACAGTTACAGTTACCTCCTCAGAGTATGGTTGAGAAGAGGGCATAGAAGCTGGCTAGGTAGACTTAGAGAAGGCACTCCCCACCGGCTAACTGTTCTTAGTCCTCTGGTGAGTAGTACCAGGAAAGAACTCTGGTTTCTGATCTCCTCCTAAATAACCAACTGTCTAGAGGTGACACAGGAGGATGTGACTAAAACTCCTGGTGTCATAGCAACTTAGAGGACCAACACCACACATCTATCTGTGGGAATTACAACTGAATCCTTCCTGATGCTCCTTATTACCAGTCTAGAATGACCACTCTTCTTCCTCATTCACCTAATTTTAGTAACAATAAGCATTTACAAAAAGAAGAAGGTTAAATTCATGTAATTTTCTGAAGGAAAAAAAGCATAGTCTTACATATTTAAGAATCTACAATGTATGAATTTGTTCTAGACATATTCTAAAGGTTATTATAATGTTTAAATGTCATATTATAAAAACAAATCTTGTTATAATAGCTAATGACATAATTTTGTTAATCACCTCATGAGCAAACATTAATTTTTTTAAACCGCATCTAAATCATCATTACAAATGCTCAGAGTGAGCTCATTTAATGATGATCAAAGGAAGGCCCATCACTTCTTAAATAATTTGATGATCAAAATTCAACTTCATGCTGTAGTAAACAAGAAATTCATTTTACTTTTTTAAACCTAACTAGATGCTCACATCACTGTAGATTTCCTTTCCGTCCAGTTTGTATCCAGACAGGGTATGGAGCGGGTAACAGAGGGAGCCTGTTCTATTACTCTGTCAGGAAGTAGGGCTCAAACTGTAAAGGGGAATTTTGAAATTTTCTACTCAAGAATTCTTTCAGCAACACTTGAATTTGATTTGCATGGCCACTAATTAGAACCTAAGATCATGTATCTGGCTCACACTTCTTCAACAATTTCACAACAGATAACGCACAACAGTCCCTGGTAACTGGTGACGTTTCACACAGTACAGAAGTGAAGACTCCACACTGAAGATGCATTTGATCCTCATGCATTGATTTTCGGGCTTTAACTTTTCATCCCGTCTTGAGGCGACACTTATGAAAAGATCCCCTGCTAACTGATAAGACAGGCTCTATGGAGAAAAGCTATGAGCAACTTTACTTTCAGCCCATCAAGTTAAGACTTGACAAAGATTATTCATGTTTTAAAATCAAGTTGGTCGCATTGAAACAAAGTTCACTTCTTTGCATACATTCAAAGCAACACCTACGCAAGAAGATTTTTTTATATTCTAAGTTTTCATTTGGCAAAGGCCCCACAGCTGAGTTTTAGTTTTTATCTGAGAAATCACATATTATAATGTACTAGTATTACACTTAGTATTTTAGGATTCGTTATTAGTTATTTTAGTTATTAGTTATAACTATAATAGTTATAATATAGTTATATTAGTTAATTTTATAATTTTTGTTGAGGAAAATACAGTATTTGAACGTGAAAATTTTTGAGCACTCATTGTTGAACCCTGCCTGCTATTCATTATGACAGAGCTTCCTGAGATGACTGATGCCCAGCCTTCAGGAATGCATGGGAGGAGAGTGGAAAGGAGGAAAGATAGGGAGAAGAGGGGAGGGACCAATTCAAGACATTCAATGGGCATTTTAAAAAATTAGGATGATATCCACCAACATCCCTTTCAAGCTCAGAAACAGGGAAGAGAGAAGAAAAGGGAAGAGGAGAGGAGAGGAGAGGAGAGGAGAGGAGAGGAGAGGAGAGGAGAGGAGAGGAGAGGAGAGGAGAGGAGAGGAGAGGAGAGGGAAAATCCCAAATAAAGGGATGTGTTTCTTCATGTAGGAGTAAAACAATGATTGTGTAGGCTACCCTTGAAGGACAATCTGTACAAATGGAGATGGAGGGGACTCCAGAGCAAGGTAAGAAGGTTACAGAAACGAAAGCATTACAAAACCATAAGACACCCCAATGGGAGAAGGAAGAGATTATGGACAGCATAGGGTGCATGGAGAAAACGTGAACCATAAAGCTGTAAGTCAGACACAAGTTTTCCCAAAGAGACGTTGTTTACTCTTCATTGTTCGTTTGAGGAATTCCCGTCTTACATGTCACAAGATGACAATAAATGGAAAGGAGTAGTCACATTGCCAGTGATACTTATTGCTTTGGTATAGAAATCTCACCTGACAGCACATCAGACCCAGCCACTTAGGCACTAGTAATAGTAACACAGGGAAGCAAAACCAAGGGTCACTGTTTTCCTGTACTGGGGATGACCACAGAGGCAGCTACTTTTGGCTTTTGTAAGTAGCCCGACAGTGGTAACTGAAGTCTGGTGGGTGATCAGCAACAATACTCAGCTACGTATGAGCTGCAACCTAATCCTGGACACTGCCCGGGCAACTGGAACTCAACCTTGGCCTCGGGCCATAAAAGCATCCTTGGATGAATACAGCTAGAATAGACATTCCAAATAAAATGTATGGAGCTCCATATTAAATTTTATTCTTTTGTATTGAATATATTATCCACCATCAAAAGTAAAAGTTATCTGTGACAGAAGCAAAACTAGAGAAACAACTAGCTTTAAAAATCTCTTTTAAAAGCTGAAAGGGTTTGCAGCCACATGGGGAGAGCAACAATACCAACCAATCAGAGCTCTCGGGGGCTAAACCACCAGCCTGGGAGGACACAGAGAGAGACCCATGGCTCCAGCTGTATATGTAGGGGAGGATGGCATTGTTGGGCATAGGTAGGAGAGGAAGTCCTTGGTCCAGTGAAGGCTGGATTTCCCAGTGTGGAGAAATTCATAGGTGGGGAGGTGGGAGTGGGCAGGTGGGTGGGGGCACATCCTTATAGAAGCAGGAAGAGCGGGGATGGGATAGGGGGTTCCTGGGTAGGAGGGAAATGGGGAAAGGGGATCACATCTGAAATGTAAATAAAAGATCCAATAAAAAGAAAGAAAAAAATCTCGTTTATAGCTCTTGTCTATGATCTGTATTCGTTCCTTCCCCATCCTCTCAATATTTAGATTTTCTTGTTCTCTCACAGTGTAGTGTATCAATGTGTTCATTGGTTTGCATATATATAGTTATAGTAGCTAGATTCTGCATAAGAGATTAATTGCAAGTTCTTTTCTTTCTGAGATTCTGTGGCTTCACTTAAAATTCTAGATTCTAAGTCCATCCATTTTTGTACAGGGAGAACTTCATATCCACCACAGAAATATGTGTATTCTCATGTTTATAGTTGCTTTACTCACTACAGCAAGCAGTTGGAACCAACTTACTTGTCAATCAACAGATGAGTTGCTAATCGTTTTCTTTTAAAGCTTGAGACTTTTGTTTTGTTTTGTTTTGTTTTGTTTTGTTTTTCTGCCAAAATTTCTCTTCTGGGTCAACATATGGGATTTTTACACATTCCAGGTCCTAGATGTATCTGATCAGAAACTCCTCTGCAACTATTTGGTCTTTCAAAATCATTGGACAGGACACTTTTCTTACTACCTTTGCAGAGCAATACTGTCTAAATAAAGATCAGGAAGCTAGGACCTACAATAGTCAACACTTCTGCAGCAGCTTCAGCCTGAAAAATGATGACACCTTGTTACCTGTAGTTCTTTGACAGGGATTCTGACTTCCTGATCTTTCCTTAATTCCGTGTCAAAGAACTACAGGTAATAAGGAAATGCTGAAGGAGACAAGAAATGTCATTCCCAGGAAAGAGCACATCAACTGGTTAACCAATACCAAATGGTCAGTTCAGAAAACATATACATACAAGTAACAATGTGCAGGTGTAACAGGTTGTATTTATGTATTTAAGAATATACAAACACACACACACACACCAACAACAACAAAGAAAAAGAAGCCACAAATGTAAAAATAAGCCAAGATGTTTTAGTACAAGGAAATATTTGGAGGAAGAAAGAGATGAGGAAAGTAATATAATTATATTATAGTATCAAGAAATCTTTTTAAAACATATTTTTAAAAAGGCGTGTGTGATCCACACAGAATGTGGTACAGGTTAAGTAAATCAGAAGAATATGCCCATTCATGTCCTATGTGAAAATTTCTAGGTTTTCAATTTGTTTCATTTTTCCTTCTGTTTTATCAGTCAATTTCATTTGGAAATAATTTCTTGCAGGCAGCTATGTGTTATTTTTATTGTGGCTGGATGAACTCTGAAAACGCAAACTGTGTCAAATGAATATTTTGGCTCAATGATATATTGCCAACAACAGACCTTTCAGTTGCATGAGGCAGCATTCACAAGATAGATGCCTGTCCTTTATTTCAGACACGAAAACAAACATTCTGAGGTCTGGTTATAGGGTATATCCAATTTAGAAGCACGTGCTAAATGTACAGCCAACCAAAACTTTGCAAAAACCGTTCTCTATAGCTCATACTTCATATACGGCTTTCTGTGAGAACTAGAATTATGAAATTTCATGCTTAGAGTTTAAAGAGTAAGGGTTCCTCTTAAACTACTTGTGGTTCACATGCTTACAATCTCAGAGGCCAGGGTTCAAGATCCTGAGTTGAAGCCAGGCTGAGGTGTATATTGAGCTCTAGGCAAGTCTGGACTACACATCGAGATCTTGTCTACAAAATAAACAAGTTGAGTAAGGTGTGTAAACAAATAAAATAGATCAGAGGTCAAAGAGAAGGCTCAATGAGTAAAAGCACTTCTAATACAAACTTGACAACCTGAGTTTGATCCCTAAAACTCATATAAAAAGATAACCAACTTTATGTTTTTGTTCTCTGACCCTCCCCCTCCTACACACACACAGACATAAATGCCACAGCAAAAATACATGTGAACACACACACACAATAAAGAGGAGTATGAATATGTTACATGTCAGAAAGTTTGCATCACAAATGCTAATTTCAATCAGTAAATTAAAATAGTCTTACAATAATCCAAAACTCTAACTGCACTGGAAAAATCTGGCCAACAGAGTCATGTTTCTCTTTAGGAAAGATCCACCCACGTCTTCATATACAAATTAGATGGCGCTTTTTTTTTTTTTTTTTTTTTTTTTTTTGTAGTTTCTCTTCCTTTTGTAGCGTCACTTTCAGAGCGATTCACTTAATGTAAAGGTGGGGCTAACTTTAAACTGAGTATCCTTACGATATCTCAGTTCAATTATCAGCTCTATCCAAGACCGGAACTGGGCCTTTTAGACAACCCTTCTCAAATAAACCTCCCATGCTGCTGACAAAAACTTCCTACCCATCTTCTGAAACCTGGAATTACTCCTCCAGAATGTTCCCTAAATACTGCTTCAGTTATTTCCCTGAAAGGCTATTGTACTCTGAGAAGTCACCGCTGCACAGAATCCTACACTGTCTCCAGCATCACAGCACTTTCCTCATATTACAAATAGAAGTCTTTAAGTATCATCCATATTTATATCATAAATAACAAGAGCCAGGCCTAGTGGCGCATGCTTGTGATCTCAGCACTCAGGGGCAAAGGCAAAAAGTTCACCACAAGTTTCAGGCCAACCAAGGCACAGAATAAGGTCCTGTTTTTGAAAAATAAATAAATAAAATAACAATTAAAAATAAATAAAGGAAAGGCAAGGTCCTGCCTTTCATGTTCCAGGTGTAATGAGACTCTATTCTGGATAAAGATATACTATATTTTATATTAACCTTTTACCACTTAGCTACAGGTAAGACTAGCTCTCAGCCTTATTAAACAAATTTTCTTATAGAGGAGATAGAGATCATTACAGTGATCCATAACTGGTCAACCTGAAGAGAACAACTTACTGTGTGGTGTCCATCCCCAATTGATATGGGGGCCCCTGAAAACACCACAGTGATCAGAGTGTCGTCCAAGGGAGGCAAGAAAGAAATTCATTTCCACATGACTCAGTAGCCATTGGTGGTTCAAACTTTGAGAGTTTGATGCCAGATAGTTTATTTTAGGTAAATATAACCACGAGACACTCTGGGGGAAAAAGTTTCTGGGTAATAATTAACTCAAGTCCTTTTGCACAACAACACCTAAGACACAATCAGACTGAAACCCTTGTAAAGTACAAGTGACACCTTCTCTTAAGATAGGTTCGAAAGATTAAGGAAGGAAGCAGGCTCAAGGTAAGCAACGCTTATGATAAGGGTCTCTGAGAACAGCACTATAGACTGACTGAGATAAACAGCTTTAAGATAAGGATCTGAGGGAGCTGGTCATTTAGATACTGTAGAGGTCACCAGACTATTCATCATCTCTGCTCCCAACCTTCTGGGCAGAAAATAGTTTAACAGGAAAATATCTCTCCCTTTGAAGAGAGAACCCTGTGTGTTTAACATTCCTGGTTTCCCTGGTGCTTATCTGTGAATACAAGTACCTACATGCCTCCTACAAACTAATCTATCTCAAGGCTCAAAAGAGCTCGGAGTGGAAAGGTTCCAGGAACCAGAGAACCAGTACGCCTGCTGATTTTAGATATGACAGGGACGCTGCACCATAAAATCTCAATATGGCTACCTAAACAAGATAAGCATAACAACAAAGCCAGTTGCCAACACAGATGAGGAAAATTTCACAAGACCCACCCATAGATAAAGAACTATAAGCAACCAGTGACTTGTGATAATAGGTGCATATTTTTTCTCTAAGATGAGCCACTTGATAGATTAGCCAATCCCAAACCATAAATGCATGCTCATATAAATAATACTAGGTAAAATCAGTAGGAAATGCATTGTTCGTATGCTTAAGTGTATCTTTGTAACAGTAGTAAAGGAGAGGTCACAAGTTTGAAAGGGGGGAACATGAGAGATGTCGGAGTGAGGAAAGGCAAGGGTGGAATGATAGAAATATAGCACTTGTGTATGAAATCCCCTAGAAATAAAAAAATAAATAAAGCAGAAAAGAAATAAATAGAAATTAAGGGCGCTGCAAGGTTGAAGAGATAGCTCAGCTTGTAAAGTACTTGTATATAAGCATGACAATATTTATTCAGTCCCCAGCACTCGGGTTTTTTAAACAAATAAATAAATTAAGTAAATCTAGTGTAATCTCAGTGCTGGGGAGGCAGAGACAGACAGATCCCAGACAGTTAAAACAGATGGGTATGAGCTTCATATTTGGTGAAAGATCCTGTCTCAAAACTATGATAGAGGGTAACTGAAAAGGATACCCACCATGACCTTTGCCCTTAAGCACACACACACGCACACAAATACATGTGCACCTGTATATACACATTGGAAACCTGAAGAGACTTGATGAAGGCCCATTGCCCCCAGCAGTGGACATGAACACTCATTCTCACTCTGGGGCTGTCATCTCTGCTATAGACTTCCATTGCTTTCTCTCAACTGCTCAGGTCTTTGTGATCACCACATCAGTCACTCATAGAACCTTGGCTGTTCCCTGTAGCTGTTGAGATTGGTTCCTATACAGCTCTGATTTAGACCTCAGTCTCTTGAATTGGGGTATGACCCCACATGAGATCATATCATGAGTATGAAGGTTATGAATAATTTGTCATGTGTGAAATGATTCTGAGCCTGCAGTGGCCAAATTCATTTAAAAAGATGAAACATAAAAATCCTGTGGTGTTTCTGGCAGCACAGGGAAGGAATTCACTGTAGCCTTGGTTCTAAACATGCAACATTTGCACTGCACTGGTGAGCTAAGGCCTGAAGCACCTTAGCTCAGAAACTATTATAATATCCATTGTGATGCATTTAATAATCTTATAAAACGATAATGGTTTATGAGAACCAAGGCTTTTAATATGTTTCTACTATCATTCCTCCAAATGTAACTGTCAAATATCTTTGGAGGGTACTGTATTAGAATGTTAGATTTTAAAAATTGCCATTTGAGTCAGTGACTTGAGTGTCATAAGAATTCATTAAATGCATTTGGCTTGAGATTAAGCAAGACTAAGGATCAATTTCTGAAATGGCCTTAATGTACTTCTGCTATTTTGTACAACATACATAAAACAGCATTGATAACTAAATAATCAAACTGTTGATCAACCCTGAAAAATATTGAATATATTCTACATTCTGCATTATCAAATATTCAGCCAATATTTTACTTTCTTGTGAAAATCAGCAAGCACACTCATGTTAGTGTGCAAAATTGCTGCTGTCTTTAAGAAAAGCTTAAAAAATAATGTATATACAAATTAATTGATTTAAAATAAGTTTGTGATTTACTACAATAAAATGTTTGATTGATACTACTATATACTCAGATACATATGAAATTGTTACAAGTAAAAAGTGGTTATGAGTGGGAAAAGTTTCTGTCTAGGTGACCTTGACTGGCTGTCTGGGACTTTACAGTCAATCCATCCTACCACATTCCTTCTGTGCTCCGGAGGTTTCCCTACTTTGTTTTCCAAGATCAACTTACCCATGAAACTCTCTTAACAAACCTCATGATCCCAAGTGATGACTCATGTAAACATCTCCATCCCTGCCTGCTCTGCATGTGGTTCTGTTGTTCACATTCTTATTCTTGTGTACTGGTTCTCAACCCTAAGGAGGTTCTGTGCCTTGAACAAAGCATAGTATCTTACACTTAGTGGTTACACTGCTCATTCAGGGATGTCCTACTGCCCTGATAGCCCTATGTGTGCCTTCATTTTTCCATTAAGCTTCAGAAATGGGAGTATGTTTTAAAGAGCTTAAATGGATTTCAGTCTTCGCATTATAGCAGAAGCTAAGCACATGTCTAGAACTCATCACAACCTTCTTGCAATGGTGATTAGAATTAAGGTCATAATAACACTCCTTATCATTAGGGAGTTTCACAAGGATTTATTAATAGTTTAGCTTAAGTAGAAGACATTCATTCTTGAAAACTAATTAGTATGAAAGATCATTTTAAATACCTGAAACAATAGTTATATAACATTATAGATATTAGATATTTTGTTTTGTACTATTTAACTAGTCCTCATATATATATATGTATATATGCATATATATGTACATATATATACATATATATGTAAGAAAGTTATGTGTGTACATATAATATATACTATATATGTTATACTATACTATATATTATACTATATTAATATATAACAAATTATATATTAATACATACCCAGGAGGAGAACAAGATCTACTTTACCTGAAAATGCTGAATTCTCAGAATATATTACATTAAGCAAGATTGCCCTGTGATATAAAAGCCCATGTATACTCTACTTGTAAAAGAACAGATGGAAATAAAGGCCATTTAGATTAAAACTGACAGTCCACATTCTTATCGTTGCACTGACACCCAGCAAAAGACAATTTTTGTTTCTACTAAAAGTTTCATTCTATTAATTTCCTGGAAACATACTAACAGCCAGAAAGCAACAGCAACTTTGATCTCATGCATCCACACCTCAGAGATCTATCTTGGAAAGATAATATTTCTTTCTCTTCAACAGGTAAGCATGTCTAGAAGAGAAAATAGTAAACTCCCTAGATACTGCTCTCAATTCCATCTTTGTGGTCTAAGCTTGCTTACTTGTGTGTTATTTTCCCAACTTTGTCCAATGGTGTGTACATATACAGCTGGCCTTGTCTGTCTCCTATGATAATAGCTTCAAACTAAAAGTCCAAGGGCTGTCCCTTGAATTTATAGTCGTAATGTCAGTGTAACAATTTGATAAAGGTATGGCCAATGGAATCATATAAATCAGAGTTCAACACGAGACTGTCAATTCTTCTGCTGTGTGATCTCTGCTAGTTGTGAAACTTCTAGCTTGTGCCAGCACTTGTAGCATAAGATAAAGGAAACAACATCTCCTTGAACTCCTGCACAGCTCAGAAAGCCTCAGAGCTCAGAGTACCCACTATAGAAACAAGCACATACCTAGTGCTGAACAGTTGTGGTAATTATCATTTTATATACTTATAAATGTTCAAATGTAGGTTACTGCTCATTGTAAGCATCATAAGATTTTACATTTCAATTAATTAATGGCATTGTTTTATTCTACAATGAAAGACAGCAGAACTTCATATGACCACAACAAGCTAGACATTGGCTTCTGGAAATTTTACTATAATGTTTTTATGCTCAAATTTCTAACACACAAAAAGTGTCAAAATGATGAAATTTTCTCGTCTAAATTTACCCTATTAGTAACCTTAACATGCAGGAAGAATACAATTTATAAAAAACTATTTGATAATGCCGTGGGAATTACCTCCTAATTTGAAAATATATTGGATCCCATTCTAGAATCAGAGCTGGAATAAATCAGCCACAGTAATTATGCTTCATAGAAAAAATACTATGTTACAAAGGAGCTAAGAAAAATGTAGTGTTCATAGTTTGCTAATATTCTGAAATCTGTGACTACTAACTACATAAATTATCCTGTAGGCATTCTCTGCCACCAGCATTACAAGGGATTCATTTTGCACAGGCTTTGTGGGAGCTTGTGACACACTGAGTATCCTAAATGTATGTGTATAATACACATACACTAGAATGGAGAAGGGGAAATAAATAACCATTAATCCTTCCAATTCTTTAAAAAATTAAACAGACTCTTTGTAATCATAAAGCTTTAGAGCATAAGAAAAAATGAGACAAAAGCAGGTGTTCTTTGAAAAATTCAAACATTCCCTCAGTTAGGGATTGTCAGTATTATGATTTATAATCTTACATGAAAATCTCTTAACATTGCCCATATACAATAAAATTCAGAAAACTGAAGTGTGGTTCCCCTTAGTAACCCTCAGACACACATTGAAATTGCCTGCCAAATGTGAAAAATCAGTTTCACTCATTACCAGCTGTTTCAAGTGGTACATGGAGTGACTGAACACTAGTGCCATTCAAATCAGTTCAAGTGTTGAAGCCCTGGTATAGTTCAATACACTGGGCTGAACCTATAAGCACAGCATCCTGAATGCAGCACCTAGGCTGTGTGCCCATCTGCCAGAAGTTTCACAGGAGCACACAAGTAAGGTGTAAAACATGCAGTATGGAGAGTACATTCATGCAGCTGTATTTCACCAAAATTAAATATGATAATGGAGCACTAAAACTAGAGAGCTGGTAAGAGAAATATTTCAAAACGAGAGTTAGAGATGAAGAGCATTGAGCCCAGTTAAAATTAAAATACACATAATTTAAAATGTATTCAAGCCAGAGCCTTAAAAGTGCTATAAATACCTAAATTTATAGTCAGTATCAATTAATGTTTTTAGTGAGGCATCATAATTATATCATCCTATAATTATGGGTATATAGTCTCATTAATATACTGGTATTCCTGAGACTGTCTAGGTACCCCAAAAACCTAATTTATGTTATTAAATGTTCTTCAAATGAAACAAAGCTGTTGTTGGCTTTGAAGTTATTTTTACAAAAGACACTTCATTAAATATTCCATGTGAAAGACTTACAACACTGGATGTACATCTAAATTGTACAGCAATGTAATAACAAGAATAATCCCTGAAAGGAGGCTTACAATCAAAGAAAACAAAACCTTTACCAATGCTACTACTGCAAAATGGTGTCAAGAAGAAGGGATGACCAACTAAGGTCCTAAGACTACACACAGTAGGTCTTTCTGTCAACTAACAAGTCAGAAGTGTCAAGAGGAAGGGCTGATTAACTAAGGTCCCTTTTTTTAACTGGTTATTTTATTTATTTACATTTCAAATGTCTCACTTCCAGTCTTTCCTCTGCAAACCCTCCATCCCATCCTCCCTCCCCATTTCCTCTAAGGGGTGCTCTCCCACCCACACACTCCCACCTTACACTGGAGCATCCAGCCTTCACAGGACCAAGGGCCTCTCTTTCCTCCCATTGATGCTCAACAAGGCTATCCTCTGCTACATATGTGGTTGGAGCCGTAGGTGTCTCTATGTGTACTCTTTGGTTGGCAGTTTGGTCCCTGGGAGCTCTGAGGGATCTAGTTAGTTGATATTGTTGTTCCCCTTATGGGGTTGCAATTCTAAGACGACACACAATAGGTCTTTCTGTCAACTTACAAGTCAGACGGCATTCCCTCTGAAATCTGATTTGTCACAACTCCAGGAAAGGTTAAGGTTATTTAGTGGAAAGGGAAACCAAGGAAGATGATAGTCAGTTATGAGAAATGCAGATTGTAAAACAGTCACAGAGGAATCATGTGAACACTAAATTATTCTAAGCAAATGTATGGGTAGAAAATCAAGGAGACCAGACTAATTAGCAATAGATTGAGTAATTAATCTGAAGTTATTCAAATCCATTTTAGCCAAAGAACCTATGCTTAGTTACCACACCAAATCGTACTGTATGTTCATAGTCAAGGTGTCAGTTCCATAAAGGAAGGCGTGTATTTGTTCCTTTATTTATTTGTCCTTTAACTCCCTCCCTGAAATCATATAGTCCACAAACAGAATTTACCTTGAACACCACACAACATATTATCTTCCCAGGAGGTACTTGGCAAATCTTTACAACATTAATAATTAAATAATAAATTACTATTTATTATTAATAATAATAAAATTAATATGGAAAAGGCTAATCACTGACAGAGCCAACAGTCCTTCCTGGGAATCAAAAGCGACTCATAAAAGTGGGGATTTGAGAGTGCTGCAGACTCTATTTTCCTTCTTATTCTTCCAGAAACTCAGGTAGTACTCCAAAAAATTGATAATTCAATCATTTTTGAAGTTCTAGGCAGCCATTAAAATAAAGCATGAGGATATTTGATACTTATAGAAGAGTAATTCTCTGCTAATGCTTTTTAATGTCACCATAACAAATGCATGAGAGAAACAGTTTAAAAGAAAGATTAATTTGGCTCACTGGGTTTCTGAGGGTTTAGTCCATAGCCTACAGTTCATTATTCAGTATTACAGTAGTATGAACATGTGGCCAAGAAAACTGCTCACCTCGTGGCAGCCTGGAAAGAGGGAGGGAGACTGGACCAGGCACAAGGAATGTACTCCAGAGGCATGCTTCTGTGGCTCAGACTCCCCCTCCTCCAGGCAGTTCAGCTACAAACTATTAAATGACCCACTAAAGAAGCTAGTGCCCTCCCAATCCAATCACCTCTCATTAGCGCCACCAGCTGGGCACACGGTGCATGCAAACTACAGCTCCCCGCAATGATCATAACTGAAAAAAGTTAATGTTCAGAACAGTGCATATATTACATCTTCTGTTTCCCATTAAAAGCTAAGTAACCAGGGAAAGAAACTAAATCGGAGCTTTCTGACATTCAAGAGAAACTGGAAATAGAGCAAAGAGTCTTAGCTTTAAAAAATAAAAATAAAAAATGTTGGGAGGAAAATTCTAAAGTCAGATGGATCATAGAAATAGGAATATTTTTCACTCTGTACTTGAATGCTTTGACCACTTTATTATATTATCTTCATACTACTGTACTCAGTATTTACATTTAATTTAAATAAGTTTAAAGCAAATGACTTTAAAACAGAATTTTAATAAAAAAAACAGAACTGTCACACTGCGAACACAATGTCTCAGATATCCAGTCTCAAGTGGTCCTCCCACTTCGGGGCCTTAAATTGACTGAAGGACCCACAGCCGCTTGTCACCGTGGTCGGCCGCAAGATGATTACTTATACAGTACTTGCTTTACCTAGAAGTGAAGGCTGAGTCAAATAAATGCATATCGGCAATAAAAGATAATGTTCGTTGTGAGTGGGACCCATGCCTCACTGGCCGGAAAACTTGTTCAAGGTATATATATGGGCCTCAATTTTCTCTGTAAAAGTCATCCCAAGGACCGTCAGTCATACATGATGTCTGCCCTCCCTCCTTTCTCCATTCTGGTCTTGCATTTCCAATGCTCCAGTCTGTGTCTCCACCTGAGCTTCCCTTGCCCTCCAGCTGGTTCTCGGCTTACTTGTTCATGCTGTTTTGATGAGAGTTTTCTCCCTTGTTTCCTGTGCCACTCACACATTATCTTCTCAGTAAAGTCTACCTTGCCTCCCTATACAGAGCTGTGTACCACCCCCTGTCTCTGTTTCTCTCTCTCTCTCTCTCTCTCTCTCTCTCTCTCTCTCTCTCTCTCTCTCTCTCTCTCTCTCCCTCCCTCCCTCCCTCCCTCCCTCCCTCCCTCTCTCTCTCTCTCTCTCTCTCTCTCTCTCTCTCTCTGTTTCTGTGTATGTCTGACTCTGTCTCTCTGTGTCTGTCTATCTCTCTGTGTGTATGTATGTCTGTCTCTGTCTTCATCTTCCTTTGTCTCTGTCTCTATGTGTGTATCTGTCTGTCTCTGTCTTTCCGTGTGTGTGTGTGTGTGTGTGTGTGTGTGTGTTGGTGTGTCTCTTTCTCTGTCTCTCTCTGTCTCTCTCTGTCTCTCTGTCTCACTCTTGCTCTTGCTCTCTCTGTCTCGGCCTTCCTGAGTCTTTTCAAGCTTATTTACCTTGTTTGTAATCTAGAAAATAGTGTCAGGATTTGGTTCTAACATTTGCTGAAACGGCAACCACAAAAAACACCTGGGCATTAGATGGTCATGACTGTTTGCTGGATACATGAATAATAAATAGAACTTGGTGTGCCCTAAGTAGACATCCTCCTGTGTTCTGGCACTTCCTGAAACTCAGACTTGCTCATCTCATGTACCTGACCTCTGGGAATACTATCATCTTCAAGCCTAAAGCCCAGGTGGCATGTTAACCTTCCCCAATTTACCACTGCACACCTAGATTGCCATTACTGTGGCCAGTTCTCTGTCTTCTCTATCTTTAAGTTCATCATATTCACTTCCTCTTTGGCCGTCTTATTAAGATTCATCTCACATGATCAGCAGCTACAACTAAATCCCTTAAGACCCTGTCCTCAAGCACAGGGCTGCTAAGGCATCTTCCTGCACTAAAGTCATTAAGAAAAACATCTGTGTGATACTCTCCACTCAGAACTCATCCAAGCTTTCTGAGACCCAGTGGACTGATTTTCAATACTGGCTGCTCATTAACATCACCCAGGAGGACTTTTCCCAATCTTACGCTTTCTTCTAGTCCACACTTTTCCACGAGATTCTAAGACTCACTCACACATCTTCTACAGTTCAGACCCATCTGAACTTTGGAGTATGATGTATAACTGGATTCTGCTACAGCTTTTAATTCTCACTTTTTGTACCTCAAGATATGTTTAACTCAAACACACTATTTGATATGGTGCAGCCTTTCATCCTCTCCCCTATCTGCCAACTGTCCTGTAATGTACTGAAGGTTTGAAGGACACACTGCGTTCTCCAGTTCTATGGAGCATTTCTTTGCTTTGTCTAAGATAAAGTGTCATATCCTTTCCACATTCCAGAGAAGTCAGTACAGGGATGGGCAAAGGAATGTTTGTTGGTGACAAAAAGATGTCATCAAATTTACATTTAAAGATTTTTAAATCTATGAAGTAACCATTTCTACAGTTGATCATATGAGTCACTCTAAGGCCTTTTGTCTTTAAAGCACCAAAGTCCATTACAATAAGTCAATATCACAGCAGCAAAATAATGGGAATTATCACTCAAGTATTTTAGAACTCTGTTACTATAAATCACTCAGAAACAGTCATTAAGAAGGGCTGCAACTCCTCAAGTACTGAGTCGGTGAAAATAGTTTTAAGAACGTCTGGAAATCCACTCATTTATTTAAAGCAATATTTGAGTACAGTCATTAGAGGAGAAGCCATGTGGCTGTAAGTGATAGTTTTATATTATTGTCTTAAAATCTGGTGACTTTGCTGTTTTAAACAAATGGATGACAATTATATAGAAGTTTTTGTTAGTGTCTATGACTACAAGAAAGGAAAGAAAATAAAGAACCAATATTGGCTGGATATTTAAATATGAGTTAACTTAAAATTGATACACTAGAGAACTGGAGAGATACCTCAGTTGGTAAATACTTCTGTGCAAGCCTGAAGGCATAGGCTCCACCACAGAACAAACATGAATGTATGCTGTGCATATATTCTAATGGGTAGTGTGATGTCAACACTATATCCACCCTAGTCACTTAGAAAATACACTACAACTACCTTAGTCACCTAGGCTATTTCAAACAACACTCATGGTGCAAGCATCTCCCTTGTAAGACATTCTGATATATTGGACCACCAGTTGGTTCCAATATCACAACTATTTTCAAAGTTCCTCAGAGAATCCCACTGTGTAGTCAAAATGAAGACCCACTACACTGGGGCTGGGGAGATGGCTCATCAGTTAGGATTACATACTGCTCTTGCAAAAGACCCAAATCTGGTGCCTATCACTCACATCAGGTGATTTATATAAATCACCTACAACTCTAGCTTCAGGTACCTACAGGCATCTATACTCATGCATACATACTCACATACAGATGAATACAAAAATCAATCAATCAATAAACAAACTGAATCAAGACTTTCCCTACTATAGCAGATCAGACCTTTCAAAGACCCATTATAACTAACCTTTCCAATTGGCATTACCCTCTTCCTATGGGGCATAAGGCACATAAACATAACCATTTTGGATATTAGAAACAGGCAACAAGAATACATGGCTTGTTGTATGCTGAGCAAAATTCTAAAGACTTTCAATTTATTGACCTTTTATATTCCACACAATGACTCTGTGAAGTTGGCACTGTTTTATGGCATTTTTGCATCTTCAAAAACAGCTAACAGAACCAGCTCTAAAATGCTTCTATGCACATTGAGCCATTTAGTCTTCCCAGAAGCACCCTTTAGGTAAAAATTATTGTAATACCATTCAGTAGATGAAGAAATAAAAGCGAAAGAACCAAGAGACACAATAACGTGTCCACAGTCATACAGACCGTGAACGGCCATCTAGGGATTGGAGCGGGAATAGTTCTGATCTAGGAGTAATTTGTGATTGGTAGTGGCCAACAGAAATGAAGGACATTAACAGAGAACGAAGTCACTAAATGTGTCTATCGATGTCTTTGGTGAACAAAGACGTGTCATAGCTAATAAAACTGAGTAAGAATGATACCATCTTTATCGTGACACAGATTACCACAGTTAAACTCATCTGGAGATTCCATGGTGCAGGATGAAAATAATATTGAGAGACATATCTGAGGTGGGGGGAAGATTCTGTCAGACCTGAAGGCAAGAGGTGAGCTAGAAGCCAGAGTCCTCCTCCTGGTCCATGGCATACAATGAGACAGGTAGACTCATGACACACTGTCTGTAAAGGGGGCTCCATGGGCAAGTGAAAGAAGTTGGCCATATGAGCAGAACACTTTATATGTGCTTTAACAACTGTATTTTTGCTGGAGAGATGGCTCAGAGGGTAAGAGCACTGACTGTTCTTCCAGAGGTCTTGATTTCAATTCTCAGTAACCACCCAGTAGCTCACAACCATCTGTAATGGGATCTGATGCCCTCTTCTGGTGTGTCTAAAGATAGCTACAGTGTACTCACATAAATAAACAAAAAGTATTTTCAGGATACCTACTCATGTACATTAAATACCCTCATTTCATTAAGAATTCATTTTGGTGTTATAAGATTTTTATCTCATTAAATACAGCTTTTATTTTTAAGTATATATCCTCTTACATTTTTATTTGTTATTGCAAAGTTTACCTCAAAATTAAATTAGTATTTATGAAAAGAGACATTTCTAAACATCAGGTCACAGTTATGTAATGGTAATTTAATTCTAGGCCCAGTTGTTTGGAATTCCACTCACCTTCCTCATCTAAGCTCCTCAAATATGATGGCCAGCCTGCCCTAGAGTGGCCAAGTGTGACTTCTGCAGTGGTCCCTTACTGTCCTTTGATTAGCTAAATCACACATACAGTCTCTCAACCAAAAACACAATACCTATACACTGAGTTTTTAACATTTCAAGCTATCTGTTTGCAGCCTAATAGAAAAGATTTGAGACAGTTCTGCTTAACCACAGAGGAGTCTCTGAAGAACATTTTTCATTTCAAAATAAAATTCGGCAATACACCAAATACTTTTGCACTTGATGACAACCGTTGTCTCTAAAGGAAATTCAATTCGCAGGATCGCCCCTCTGCCTTCCAATCCTGAAGTCTGTTATATGGAACATCCAAGTGAACCCACTCCCTTCTATTAGCTGACGAGCTGAGAATGTGGTCTGGTGCATCTTCATGCTCCTTTCCCTCACTTGCTTCTTTTTATTAGGTCTTAATATTTCAAATTATTATTTAGTGTTCAGAAAATAAGAGCCAATATGTATTTTCATAGTTGTTGCCATATTGTTCTGAAGTTTCATTTTCTTTGATTACTTTGAACTTTAACAGTTATTTTTCTTACATATGTATACTTAAGACATCTCTTGAAGATATAGGAGTCTTTATAAGTAAATAACTTCCCAATAAAAGTTAATGAAACAAAGACATAGTAAAAAAAAAAATATCTTCAGATACTATTGAACAAAACAAGCGAAGAACACCACTGTCAAAATTAGAATCAGTAAATAAAGACTTGAGAATCTCAAAACAATTAAGAAATCAATTTCATTGTCTATTAAGCTCAAGGCAATGCTCATTGGGTTTTAAAGAATAAACCATGTTTATTCAGTTAATTCATAAACTTGTAGCACACTTACTGAACTGTTAATATCCAATGCAAAACAACATTAAACACACATGAGGACTGACACTGGGCTTGGACCAGGAAGTTTCCTAGGAGATTAAATAAGAACCGCACTGGGCCTTGATTGGTTTTGGTATTTGGCAACATCAAATAATGGTTCACATGTCTCCTGGCGCTTTCTGTTCTTGTATCATTTAAATTCCTTGAACAACATGACCCATTAAAAGCTATACCATTCTACAAAAGAAACGTGGCATAACACAAACTACACTTTAATATCTGGTGCATTGCCTTGTATTTTGAATAATTCCTAAGTAGAAAAACAGCTGAACTAATGTTTCTCAGGGAACACACTGTTTCAAACAACAAGACAATGAAAGTATAACCAGAGACTGACTTGATTTTTTTTTTCAAGAAACTGGAATATTTGTGACTTATTAGGGAAGCAAAGCATTTAAACCTGACAGGGGTGTCATGCTATCAGTCAATTTGTTTCCCATTGTCTGGAGGTATCTCTCAAACTTAGTAGCATCTTCAACTATTGGAAAGCATCTATTTAGAATACATAAATTGTCTCAGATCAGGTGATAAGGGACCACTGAGCAGTGGAAACGCCTGAAGCTTACAGAGCACTGATATCTGCACTGTGTTTTTCATAACTTCAGGAGATGAGTTTATTTTTGCACAATGCAGAAAACAGTGCGGCAGCAAGGGACTCACAAAGACAATTCAGGATGGTTTCATCTGGCAAATGGAAGAGAGGAGGAAAGAGCAGATGTAAGGAGCTTGCTGGTATTAGGAAAGTCCAAAAACAAACAAACAAACAAAAACAACAACAATAAAAACTTCTGAAAGACTAAATTTTGGATAAAAAAACCCTTGTCTTAGACTTTACCGCACGTATTAATTGGTTCTAGGGAACAACAAACATTCTGATAACAGGGCTTAGGACTGGGAGGGAGGGCTCCATGGCTAAGGTGCTTGCTATGTGATCATGAGGTGCTGAGTTCAGGTCTCCAGACCCAGAACAAAAGTCACACACAGTATCATAACCCAGTGTTCAGAACTGGGATACAGAGTGGCCTAAAAGGTGAACTTTTGGTTCAGTTTGAGATCCTGCTTTAAACATATGTAGTGGCGAACATCTGGGGGAGGCACCCAACCTCAACCTCTGAACTCCACACAGGGACACAGAAATGAGGGCACTGGCATACACATGTGCACACACCTGTACACACTCGTGCATATGCCAGTGAAGAGAAAGAGAAGGGGGTGGATGAGAAAGACAAAGAAGTCGGCAAAGTAAAAGAGGAGACAGAGGAGGAAAAAATAATAACTCACAAAGACCAGGAAGAAGCTAAGAAGCATCTTAAAAGAAGGTGACAGCCTGGGTGGGAACGGCTGATAGACTTTAAACCTAAAAGATGCTATGAAGACCATAATATAATCCAAAGCCACAACTCTCTGATGTAACTTTAAAGCCCAAGAACAACTCAAGAAACACATCCTTTTGTAAAATAATAAATTTCACTACAATGTTCATAGCCATTAATAGGCCAAAAGGGAACACCAGACTTCTCATATTAAGTTAGCCATGAAAAGAGTCAAATAAAATTCTGTTCAGTCATGGGAAATGGTTCTGTAAAGCCACAGAAAAAAAAATATTTTTAACCAATGTAAAACAGACTTCTGAAACATCTAGTTGAATTATTTATCTTCCCATTTATTTTGCTACAAAATCAAAATGAGAAAAACTAACGGTCTTCAATCAATCCTTGATCAAATGTGGAATTGACAGAGTGAGAACAATTAATGAAGTTAAAATTATTTTAATGCTTAAGCATAAGTGTAATAATAATTAAAAATTCAATACTGCTAATAAACTAAACATGAGTGTATAAATAAGCTAATTTGTAATAAAAATAGAAGTATACATGATACACAGTTTTAATGGGAATTTCTAAAAATGCTTAATTCTTTATGAATGCATCTCTTACATTCTAAGAGAATGGAACATTTTCGGGCCCTCAGAACCAGAGTGAATAATGAACCTTAAAGCTGCTTAAGACTGCTAGCTCGAACTTTTTAACTTGCCTTTAATAGACCAGTGTAAGAACCTACACTACTTGCTTTCTGTTACCCATGTTAACAATTTTTACAACCTTAGATAATGTATAGCTGTAATCTTAAATTAAGCACTCTTCCATGCTCCTGGCTCAGGTAATGTTTGTGCATCATTTGCTGAAAGCAACAAATATAGAAGCCACAAATAACTTCCTAAAGTTGACTTATAAATGTAACCATTTATGGATATTGGTTGATAAACAATGATGCTGTCATCTGGGTCAGTTGGGTTCAGTTGGAGCCAGTGACTTAATCCCTTGTAAAACTCCTTTAAAGGGGTTTGTAAAACAGTGTTTCTTGACCTGTGAGCATGACCCCCTCAGGGGTTAGAATGACCTTTTTGTAGGTTGCAAAACTGATATTCTGCATATCAGATATTTATATTATAATTAATAACAGTAGCAAAATTACAGTTATAAAGCAGCAACAAAAATAATCTTGGTAGGGGTTGCTACAATGTGAGGAGCTGCATTAAAGGGTCACAGCATTAGGAAGGTTGAGAACTGTTGCTGTAAAGAATCCCATTCCTTCCTCCTGTGATGTTCTTTATGCTTCTCAATAAAGACAGAGTGAAGCCCTTTATTAGGGACAGACACATACACCAGAAAAACGCACATACAAACACAGACTCAAATTCAGAAACATACATCAGACAGACAGAAGACAGAGGCACAGAAAACATGAAGTGGAGAATTCCTTAATGTGACATCCATGCATTATAGCTGACTCGGAATTAATCACAACTAGGTATAATCCTCACAACAAAGTATTTAAATATAAACTCTATTCCTACTGCCAAAGTTCATTGTATGGAAAGGGATCTCATAAAATTTGTAGCCCAAGGGTTGTTTCCCTCAAAAAAAAAAAAAAAAAAAAAAAAAAAAAAAAAAAAGTGTTTTTATCAGCTTGGACAAGGCACATAAAATAAATTCCCACGGAAATCCTGATGTCTTATGAGACATGGAGAGAACTGAAAATTGCCTGTTTTCTACTGAAGAAAACAGAAAACAAAATTAAAAGCACAAAACTTTAAAACCTCCACTGCTAAGGCAATGTCGAGAGCCATATGCAGCCTCCTAAAACGCCAGAGATCCACAGCAATCAAGTCAGCATTCCACCAGACGTGTGACCTTAGCCAGCAGGAAGGGCCAATCAATTCTAGCACGGAAGGAGTACTACAGAATCACCTTCTAACACGCTCACTCCATACACAGAACCTGAGGTGTGTGTGAGCACAGCAGCACCCTTTCAGGTTGCTCAGTATTAACAACTTGGAAAATGGATGTCTCAGACCTAAGTAGGAAAGTATCCATCAATACTCCCCAGTGGCATGCAACACTTTGTGTACCTCGAAAGACAAGCGAGTGGCAGAGTAGATGGGGTGAAGAGAAGAAGTCACCTGGCAAACAGACTATCAAGATCTGATTGCCAGGCACTGAAGTTGCACACTAGAGTCTCAAAGTTCCCAGGACACAGTGAGAGAAGGTTCCAGCTGCCTTAAGAGTTGAGTATCCCAAAACTAAGATTGCCTACTGGAGACCACTTGAATTGTTTGGGGTTTGGGACAGTCACAAATAAACTGCTATAACATTTACATAGATGTTTCTGTGTAAATGTTGGGTTTCATTTTACTAAAGAATTTTGCTGTAATTTTGTTTTCTGGAAGAGACAGAGGAGGAGGAGGAAGAGGAAGAGGAGGAGGAAGAAGAGGAAGAGGAGGAGGAAGAGGAAGAGGAGGAGGAAGAGGAGGAGGAGTTTGTGTAAATAAGGGGGTTGGGAAAGCACTAAGTTTCTTTCTATTAAGACTAAGAAAGCCTCAGGAAACAGAACGGAACTCTTAAAATTAATCTAGGAGTTGCTTGAGTCATTTTTCATTAAGTAGATATAGTCTAACCTGTTTAGGATTCTTGAACAATGCAGATTGAGATAATCTATTCCACACATTCTCCTTTAATTTGGTTACATTATAATGCAATTTAGAAGCATTCCGGGTTTCATGGTCAGTTTACTCTCATTGGGTTCTTGGTATTTCTAAAATAAAACAATACAATTTTCTCACTCTTGGTCAAAAAAAAAAAAATCCTAAAAGTATGTAACATGTAATTAAGGTTTTAATTTGTAGTCTGACTCTTTTGATAACGATGAATCAACATTACTAATGACTGCTAAGTGAGTAAAGTTTAAGAATCCATGTCATAGTGCTCCTGATCGAATACCACCAGGCATGATGCACAGCACCGACCAAGACAATGTTAACCAGCATGTGCTGACAACCTGACACAAACTCAACACTGTCTAAGGGCCTTGAAGCCGTTCAGTGTGTCATTTACACTCTGCACTTCAGGAGACTTTTTTTTTTTCCAATGCTAGAACCAAATGCTGAAATGATCTGTTTCCTGCAGACTCTGAAGTCACTGACAGACAAGTGTCATTCCAAATTTAAACATACTGCAAAGGTTACTGGGACTATCACCAATGCACAGCCTACAAGAGACCATGCACATCACTTGAGAACATTTTCTTGCTGTGAAACATGAAAAGATAAAGCATAAGGTAAAGACTGGACGTTTGAGGCAGAATCAGTGAGAATACAGGAGACAATGGAAGATGTGTTTTGCTAGAACTTTCTACTTGAGGCAATAAATTATCAAGAACTCCATAGTTCTCCATTTTTTATTTTACTCATTCTTTCAAAATTTCTGTAGCATATCTTCACATAAAATTAGCTAAATGTATTTTATACATTAAGTATTGGTGTTTCCCAGATAATTTTATATTAAAGAGAATTCTTTTTTTTTAACTGAGTTCAGTGAAGGTGCCTTTCATGATAGAAGCTGTAATACTTTGTTGTTAATTTTCTTCTAAATACTGTTGTTTTGTTTTGCTTTTAGGATAAAGCCTGACTATGTAGCTCAGGCTAACCTCAAACTTACAATCCTTCTCTTTAGGCTTGTGAGTGTTAGAATTACCAGGATGGATTACCAAAGCTTTAGGACAGCTTTATAAAATAAAAATTGCTGCTTTATTATTGAAAGCAATTACTCGTATAATCATTTTAATTTGCTTAATATAGATCCCAAATACATCATTATCAGTAAGTTTCCCTGCATGTAATAATGATTTAAAATACCTCATTGAATTGTATCATAAGACAATTTTTAAAAACTAAACAAATTAAAGAGATATTACACCCCTGAAAGAAAAAATAAAAGGAACCATGTAACTTTGGGAAACAATCATTTCACTTGAAATGTATTTTCCTTAAATGCATTTTCCCTGCTAAATTTATGAAACTTTTGAAGATAAAGAAGTTAAAATGAAGGTAAAATGAAATTAAACTTTAAATAACTGCAAATCAAACTGGATTAAAGTTGTAATGTATTATTTAAACACCAAATCAATTGTTACTAAAATTATCTTTCAGAAAAACTATTTTAAAGGACAATTCACTTGATTTCAAAGCCAAATTCTAAAGGGGAAAAAAATTCCACAAAACTAATAGCCACAATGTTCTAACAGTCCCTACCTCTCCATATTTAAATAATTCTGGTTTTTGATAGATTGTCACAAAAATAGACATGAATAAAGTCTAGAGAACAAGTGAAAAACACAGTCATGTGACACCCTCAGGCATTTCCCCAGATTACTCACACACTAGCAAGTAAGCCAGAAAGTGTTGGAAATGAACCTATCATGAATGACATATTGTGGACCTTACCCTAAGTGTTCAGTTCCCACCTGAGAATTCTCAAGGACTCCACATGTTAGCCTTGTGAAAACAAAGAGCTGTTATCATGTAAATAAAGAAAAAAAAACAGGTCAACAAATAATAAAAAATTATGTGGATGGAACTACAATTGGCCCTCTTGTTAAAGACAAGTGAATACACCTGCATATAAACACCAAAATAAATAAATAAATAAATAAATAAATAAATAAATAAAGAAGAGTGTGGGGTTACATCCGGTGGCAGAGATGTAACCAAAAGTTTGCTTACAGTTACGATTCATGCTACCGACAAAACCTTAGCAAGGCTTTGGGTCTAATAAGAAAGATGTGTCCCACAATCATTTCCAAATCCATAAAGTCAGCTACCATGATTTTTTATTGGATATTTTATTTATCTACATTTCAGATGTTATCCCTTTTCTTTTCCCCATCCCTCCCCCCAAAAACCTTTAATCCATCCCCCCTCCTCCTGCTTCTTTGAGGATGTGCCCCCACCCATCCACTCACTCCTGCCTCCCTACCCTCAAATTCCCCCACACTGGGGTATCCAGCCTTCACGGGACCAAGGACCTCCTCTCCTACTGATGCCCCACAAGGCCATCCACCACTACATATATAGTTGGAGCCATGGGTCCCTCCATGTGTGTTACCATGCATGTTACCAGCACTGGTCATGCTGTATTCCCACCGCACCAAAATTGGCACTTGAAAAATAAATGATTTCATATTCTTGTTCTGTTTAGACCCTGGGAGCTTTGGTTGGTTGGTACTGTCACTCTCCCCATGGGGACAGAAGCCCCTTCATCTCCTTCAGTCTTCTCTCTAACTCCTCCATTGGTAACCCTGTGATCAGTTCAATGGTTAGCTGCGAGTGAGCATCCACCTCTGTATATGTCAGGCTCTGGCAGAGCCTCTGAGGAGACAGGTGTAAGTAAATAATAGATAAGATTGTTGTCCAGGATGCAAAGTGGCATGCACCTGTAATAATACATGGATATCCCGTCACACCTTAAGGCTTACCTCATAAGACCAGACACACTGCGTCCCACCGAAGCGCCGAACACACCTTCCTACTTCTACGTCTTCGTGAGTGGTGTACATTTCTCTGAGGCATTCGCCAATATGAGGCACCATCCGCCTGAGAACCTCTCTGCTGAAGATCATGCCAGGTCCTCCCATGCAGAAGTTCTCCCCAGGCTCCAGCCCCAGCTTTCCAAGTTCCTCAGTATTCCCCAGGCCAGTCTGTCCCAGGTAGAGAGGCTTGCTGCTATTTAGGGATCTTAGAAATTCTTCTAACTTATCACCTAAAAAGAGAAAGCGAAGAGTCACCCCCTGTCCTCATTTCACAGGCAATTACCACGTTCAATGGAGTGAAAGAACTTCCGCCATTTCTTTTAACCTTCTCATACACCTGATACCATCGGGAAAAAGAAACAATTCTCCTTTGCTGCTTTCTGTCATTTTTTTCTCTTTTTTTTTTTTATCAATTATTTTATCTATTTACATTTCAAATGCTGCCCCCCCTTTCCCAGTCTCAATGCAAAGTTATGGGTATTTCTTAAACCTTGACACAATTTTAACAAATGTGTCATCTGATTTTTCAGCAAAGGTGAGATGAAGCGAAGGGGAATAAACATTGTTCGTTAGTACATTTGAAGTAACAGAGACTCTCAGAAATACAACATAGTATCAAACGCTGATGTTTGGGGTTGGTCTAGCAATCTGCTGATAGCTGTGAAACAGTTTTCTTTGTGTTTATATTTGTGTCTCTATCCTGCTGTGTGGGGATGTAACATCACATTCACATACATGAAAGCCAGAGTTCAACCTGAGGTGCTCTTCCTCTGGTTCCAAGCACTTTGGGTTTGAAGACAGTATGTTGCTAACTGACCTGGGTGTACCTTTAGAGCATGTCTTTCTCATTTGCCTGAAGCTCACCAAGTAAACTAGACTGGCAGGCCAGAGAGCTAGCTCCAAAGAGTGTTCTACCATGTCCATTATGCTCTTCTTTTTGACATGGTTTTGGGGGATGCAACTCTGGTCTTGATGCCTGCAAGGCAAGCACTTTACCCATTTAGCTACCTCCATAGCCCCAATATCCAACAATCTTTTTTTTTTTTTTATAATAATCAACGACTTGGTTGGGCGTTTCTCACTAATTAAACTTCAGTCATACACAAGGTACATTATTTAGGAGGTGATTTAAAGGGAACCTCATCTTGAAACTGAACTTGGGAAGGCATTATTTTAGAGAAAATAAATCATGAACATTACGATCAAAATAATGAGATATACTGAGTTGTGGGTGGTAAGTTGATCCAAAGAATTTAAAATAAAATCCTGTAGCTATAAGAGTTCAAAGCATTTGATATTCTACATAGCAATACATCAGAATAAGTTACCACTCGTCAATGTTTTTAGCCTTGGTACTCTCATTTTTGATAAACAGGGCATGTGGCCACTATCTCCATCCCTTGTCGTGATCACCCTCTGGCTGTCAACAAGAAATTTTTTAAAATGATAACTGGATTCTTAATAGAAATGCAATTTGATTTTAATAGAAACGGCATGTGGCACTTCAAAGATCTGAGGGACAATATACCCCAAATCATTAAAACAAATGGCAGGAGTAGGCCCTATCAATGTACACTGCAAAGTGCCACTCCTTTGCAGGAAATCTTTGTGACTTTGATGAGAAATAGAAGATAATTATCCTAAAATCTAGGTACCTCAAGGCAATGAGCAGAAGGCAGCATTTCTGAAAAATACTTTTTCTTTGACTCCACCATAAATACCACACTTGAGGAATGCAATCATAACAGACTGGTTTGTACTTAATTATCAAAATCTCTCATTTCAAATGGCACCACAGAGATCTGCTCCTCTCCATTAAACTCAGAACAACTCTGTTAACAGGGCACCAACCCCTTACCCCAAAGAAGACCTTTGGGTTTGCTTGCCCTTGCATTATGTGAAGGGCATTATCCTTGATCGTGACAAAGTCATAGGTCTACAAATAACCAGCACATGTCTAGAGGGGCTGCACTCCTTAGAATAAGAGGTAGGGGGCGTGGAAGGCAGAGCTTGCTCCCCCAGGACAAACCTATTCTTTCTTTGCAGTCTTGTCCCATCTTTTCCATTGTCTGAACCAAAAAGTTGACTCCTGTGCTCTGAGGAACTTTGAGCTATTGGGCTCTGAAATGCTCTAGCCAGAACTGCTGACAATCTGGATAAACGGCTGCCCCTTTCTTTTTTAACACGGACAAAGTTTCCTTATGCTGTGACTGTATGGTGTGGTCTCGGTAGTTCTAGAATCTGTCCAAACGCTGCAGCCACCAAGATCAACTGGAAAGGTTCGACTGTTAGTTAGTGTGTGTGACGCAGCTTGCAGCTACCAGGGTCTGCATAAATCGAATGCACCGTCTACCCCTCTTCTTCACCTGATCTTTGGGGAGTCCCACCCATAGCCCCTGGATTTCATTAAGGTGTGGCAGAGAATGGGGAATAACTAGGTCCTTGACTGGAAGGAACAGCACACTGGGCTGGTGGGTGTATCTAAGGTCTCGGTGTGGGGCAAGTTTCTAAAAGCTTCAGAATGTCCAAACAGGAGTCTGGGACAGTAAAAGGTGGCTATCCTCAACTGCAACTGTCCTAAAACCGCTCTAGATTAAGCTGAAACAAAGGAGCAGGGTAGTGAAGCAACAACGTAAAATATCCAGCCCTGCTCTAGTCAGCATCTTGCATCTTTCCATCCTTTAGCCAGGACACGCCCCTCTGGACAGATTTGGGAAACTATCACCTACAGCGAGCTTGGGGGAGGGGCGGGAATGGCTTTTGGGTTAGATCTGAGGTCCCTTTCTTTGCCTTCTGAGTAGAGACCTGAGCCAGATGGAGTGAACAGCTGCAAGAGCGAGGAAAGTGAATGAAGCTGAGCAGGTACGAGGAGGGTACAGACTGCAGGAGAGGAGGCGCAGACTAAGAATGGTGGGCGGATTCGAGGGATGGGGATAGCGGACCAGGGGGCTGCAGAAGCCCAGAGCAGGTGCTGGCAGAGAAGCGATGGAGTAGGTGGGTAGGGGCTGGAGTTGACAGCAGAGAAAGAAATCGGAATTGGGAGGTGGGCAGGGAGGGACAGCTAACACTGAGGAGGTCACCTTTGATGTAGACATCGTCGTCGGCGCGCATGAACCACTCATACTTGTCCAGATAGTGGTCGTGCATGTACTTGATCATCATGAAGGACTTTTTCTGGGGAGGATAGGAATCGTCGACCCCCGGCAGCGCGATGACAGGCAAAGGTGGCGGGGGCTGGCCGAGCGCAGCACTAGGAGGCTGCTGACTGGAAAAGAACTCCACGCGGCCAGGGATGAAGCGCGCCCAGGTCCGCTGCGCGGCCAGCGCGCGACTGCCCAGGTACTTCTGTGCGGTCATCACACCCACGTACAGGAAGTCCCCGGGTCCGGAGGTCGGGGCAGCGGCACCCCCGTCCCCGCTGCCGTTGTGGCTGCTCCCCGGCCGGCCACCTTTCCGAGGGCCAGCCGCGCCCCCATCCTCCTCCTCCGGTTCCCCTTTGGCAGCCGGAGCGCCGGGAAGCGCCGTCGCACCTTCGGGCTTGTGTCCTCGACTCCTCTGCGGCAACGGAGCCGGCTGCTGCCAGGGGCTGCTCCGAAAACTGGGACCTCCCGGCGCCGCCTCCGGCCGCTGAGGACCAGGGAGCTCGTGGCTGGCAGGGGGCGGCGACTGCTCTAGCCGCGGCCGGGACTGGGGCTGGGGGAGCAGCTGCTGCGCGTCCACGCGGGGCCCGGTAGCCGAGCGGCCGTAGTAGGAGCAGAGACTGGAGCCGCGTCGCCTCTTCTCGCTCAGCTCGGCCACCCGGGGGGCGATGAGCCAGGACGCGGCGGTGAAGCCCAGGACCAACCCCAGCGCCACGCTCACCCACGGGCGGCGGGAGCGCACGGCCATCGTAGCAGCTCGGAGCACGGAGGCAGAGTGGGCGGTGTGGGCGCTGTCGTGGGTCCCCTAGGCTGGCTGCCGCTCCGGCTGGGTCTCCGCGCCCCTAGCCCGGGGCGGTGAAACGCCGCCTGCGCGCCGACGCGGGCTGGCTCTCCGCAAGCCGAGCTGTGCTGCAGCTCCCGGCGAGGTGGCCGCTCTGCTCCGCGCCGTGGCTCCCGCCGAGGGTCGGGAGTGAAACTTCGGCAGCGGCGGAGGCGGCGGCGGCGGCGGCGGCGGCGGCGGCGGCGGCCGCGAGAGGAGCTGCAGGAGGAGGAGCGGCGGCAGCAACGCGTCCGCTTCTCGGCTGCCACCCTGTCACAGGCGCGCCTGGTCCCTCCTCCTCCCGAAGCCTCCGCCCTCGCTCCCCGCCTCCCTCCCGCCCGCTGCCGGGCTCGGGACCGGCCCGAAGGAGGAGCCACCCGCGTCGTGGCTGCCAGGCGTGGGGAAGAGCGGGCCGCGGTATTTCCCCATCACCCGTCCTTGGACGCCCCCCAGCCTGCGCCTGGGTCGGCCATCCTCCTCTCCGGAAGGAAACGACGCCTGTGCGGCCACCTCCGGCTTTCAGCGCGGCTGTCCCCTGGTCTCCCCACCTCTGGCTCCACTCTGGGTCCCGTCCCGTCCCGCCCCCACCCCCGCCCTCTAGACAACGCTTCCCGGGCCTCTGCTCCCGCTGGGTTTTTCCAGTGAGCTCGGATGCTGGAGCCCCCAGCGAGCTCGCACTGCTGTGGGTGGGCTCCCCTCCCCCAGCCCCCGGCCCTTAGCGTCCTAGAGTGACCCTATCCCACCGCTGTCCTCCCGAGGTCTGAGGAGCCACTTTGGAGGTTTTGGTTCTTAGTGGCTACACTTACTGTTGCCACTGTGCCGCGCCCTCTCTCTCCACTCACTGCCAGGAAACCAACGGTCAGCCCCAGCCTAGCTGCCCTACCTGCATCATTTTTACCCTCCCTCCTTCGGTCAGAGCATCAGCTATACTTGAGTCTCCTGAGAAACAAATCTGAGATTGGAAATATGCTCTTCGAAGGCTGGGAAAGAGTGGGGCAAATGAGAACCCGGAGAGGGTATTCAACCCCCAAAGAACTTGCAAAGACTGTCCTCCACCTGTTGACTTGGGAAATGTGGGACTGTCTGATCGTCCCCTCCTCCGCTCTTCTGGTAGTCTCTTGTGTGGGAATAAGAAGCATGAATCATTTTCTGTCTGGGAAGAAGACTAAGTAGGACCAGCAAATGACTACAAAATGCGAACAAATCAGAACTAGCCTCAAAGAACCAAACTGAGGAAACGTTCATCCCAGCAAACTTAATGATAAAATAAAAATAAGAGGTGTAATTTTTGTTCTTGCCTATTCTGATACACTAACACAAGCTAGTTCATCTCTCTGGCAAAGGAACCCAAAATGGTTAAATTGTACTGGCCAAAATTACTTTAATAATGTGAAGAACTGATCTGAAGGTGAGTTCTACTTTGAAGGCGACATTTCAAATTTGTTCTTTGGAGGTTGTGTGCCTAACCATATACAGTCTGGTGTGTCTGACATCCCAAACCTTTTACTTCTCAAATTTCCGTGTTCTGCTTTACACATCAACCCCAACGGGATGGTATTGAATGGCATTAGGCATAGTGGAGCTGGCACCGTCTCTGGAACAGTAAGTCTGCTTGGAACCATTGCAGGACGGTTCTTTCCGAGCCAGTCACTGGCTGTACATGAGCCCAGCTAACTAAAGGTTGCTCCTGCTTGTCTGTGAACCTCTTTTCCTTTCCACGTCTGAGGCTTGCCCTGAGACTCATGGGAATGAAGGCCATCCTAGTCTTTTCAATGTCGAATTTCAACTAGGAAAGAAAGCTAGCCACGCAAGCAGGACTCTTCTGGTTTTCAATATATTTTCGCCATTTTAATTTTCACGTAACTGTTTCCTCATAGACATCTGCTATAAGGGATATTCTCTATCACTCTCATTGTAGCCACTGACCACATAAGATTTGGGGCCACTTGAAATGTGGCTAGTGTGACTGTTTTCAGTTTTATGTAACTTCAATTAGTTCTGATTTAAATCGCCCCGTGCGGTCAGCTGCTGCTATGATGGGTAGTACATTTTCAGAGTTTCCCAATTTCGTGTGGTCAGTGGTTGAGAACCACGTCTGCTTACACATCAGCAAACTCCCCTGCAAGCTCTGAGCTGCTCTTCATTTTAACCGGTTGGCCTACAAAGCCATTAATTCTCATTAGGTACAGATAACCCACTCAGGACCTGTTTAGAATAATTGAGAAGAAAGTTAACTCCATTTATTAACTTGCTTAACAAGCAAGTATAGGATATTGCATACTGCTCAAGGCAGAGAGCTTTGGACTTGGAGACCCCAGCTACATAATTGCTGCCTACTGACACAGAGTTTATTGTTCAGACACTGATGTCTAGGTGGAGTTAACACCCCACTGCAAAGTATCTCAGTGTTGTTAAGTAATAGGCTGGAGAGTATTCTAGTACCTTAATATATCAGTGTAAAAATCAGGAAGGCACAAGAAGCTTTATATAATAAAATGAAGGTTTTGAAGCAGTATTCAATGCTACCTGTGCGATTTGGGGAACCTGCTTAAAAATCCTTTGAGCTTTAGTTTTCTCTCATGAACATCACATTTCTGTGAGAATTTATCAGCACACTGAATGTGTTAGTACAGCCTGGAGAGCCAGGGAATGTTAGTTCTTACTCCCCTGATCTCTTCAAATATTGCATCATTTTTATACTTATTTTCTTTTATGAAGTGTGTGTGTGTGTGTGTGTGTGTGTGTGTGTGTGTGTGTGTTCATGTATGTCTATATGAGTTCTTCCCTTCTCAGGACATCAGGCTCAGCAGCCTTAACCATCTTGTCAACCATCAAACATCGGTTCTACATTTCATTCCTTCATTTATTTATCAAATATTTAGTGCCCATTGAGAACCTGATGCTGTTGAAAAAACAAACAAACAAAAAAAACAAACAAACAAACAAAAAACAAAACCAGCAGTAAAAAAAAAGACAAGGCCCCTGTCTTTGTGGCTCTCCTATTTAAGGATATATGTAAGTCAATAAGCGTGTTAGCTGATCAACCCACACTTTCAAAAATTGAGATAAATAGTAACAAGATGCATGGGAATGAGACTATTTAAAATTGTTATATCAGAGCTATTTCTATAAATTTCCTGATATTTCTATCAATGATAGGCAAAAATAAGGGGCGAGATTCCCAGTCACCAAACCTCTGGGACAAGCATAATATACTGTTGATCATCAGATTTGAGCAGAGTTTGGGAATGAGAAGTGGCTGCTGTCCAAAGGAAGAAATATGAACTCCAAATGTAAGTTATATAATCAAAATGTTTAGCAGTCACATTTAAAAATAAACTAGGATGATTATCTTTCATGCTCTTAAATTAACATATCCAAAATGGCATTATAATATGTAATCAATATAAAATTATTAGTGAGATTATTAGTGAGATGTTTTACAGTTCTTTTAGTGACACTAGTTTTTCCAGGCCATTGTGCCATATAACAATTCATTTGAACAGTTTCTGTGTTTAATACATACAGGTAGCTAGTGGCTAACAGTGCACAGTGTATATTTAGTGTCTTAAAACTATTTGTAAAACGTCTGGATTTATTCTGAGTGGCAATAAAGGTGTTATGTAGAGTAATCTTAAGGTTATTAAAGGTGTTGTATAATCTTATAGTTATTATTTTTATTTTACAAGAAGAAAATTACTTATTTTTTTATCAGTTCACTCTAGGGCCTATGGGAGAAAAATATAGAGAAGGGGAGATTTGTTGTAGAAAGCATTGAAATATTACTTCCAGCAGCTGTATATATATATATATATATATATATATATATATATATATATATATATATACTGGGTGTATATACCAGTGCTAGAGACCATGCCTAGCATGTGTGAGGCCATGAGCTCAATTACAAACCCTGCAAAAATTCAGCATAAATTTCAGCATAAATAAATACTTTTAGCAAACAAGAAAATGAAAATGCCCTTTTGTTCTTCACCGACAGTGTTTGCACTTCTTCCTTGAATTTCAAGGAGACACTGTGAGAAATGTCGCTAAGTTTTGTATTTTAAATTACAGTTTATTTATTCATGGGGGTGGCACATCTTGTGCTATGTTGCACATGTAGAGCAATAGCTTCTGGGAATTGAACTCAGGTCATTTGGCTTCGGCACCTTTAGTTTACCCACTGAGTCATTGTGCCAACCTGAAAGCATTTTTGTTAATCTGAATTAAGTATTAGGTTTGTTGAGATTCCTATAGTTAGTTATTTGATATTTCCCAAAGCCAGTGAAACAATTTTTTCTAGACTTATTTTAATCTTGAAGGTACATGACTTTTAGGATAAGTATTTTCTGACACACACACACACACACACACACATATATATACATATATATGTATATATATGTGTGTATATATATACATATATATGTATATATATGTGTATATATATACATATATATGTATATATATATATATTAAGAAGAACTTAGAAAAATCTCTCTGGGCAAGAGATGTTAGAGGTATATTGACACGGAATCTGTCACTCAGGAGCCAAAGAGAAATTATGTGTAGAAGAGAAAAGGGGATTGCCTAGGAAGCATTAGGAACAGCCTGTTTGCTGCAGTCAAGCAAAGAGCACTGGATGTGTCAGGAAGGTGTGGTGTCTCTGCCTGAAGATCCCGAGGACACTTGCTGTTCTCCTCTGGACAAGGATGTCTCAGTATGCAAACTAACAAGCCACCTGGTAAAATCGCTGTGAATCAACATGGTGGCCGATTTCCAGAGAGGCAGCAAGAAGAGCAATGTCCTAAAATGGGAATCTTGAACAAAAGAAATAATAAAATTGATTCTCTGTCCTCCTTCAATACTTTAAATATTTCAGAGGTGACCAGGTGTAAGTAGTGCCACATAGGATTCATTCACAACTCCTCAGGGATAAAGTTCCTGAGCTATGTCGTCATCTGGAGTCAGGGTACGGGTTGAATTGCTGATAATAGAGTCGAGTTGGATGACAGCATCGACCCGCCACTGGAGACCAAAAGTGACAAAGGTACGCCTGTTCTGAGGACAGTCCTTGTGCATTTGTGTACTCCCAAAGAGCTAGCAGCAGCTAGTAGAATAGTTGGGTAGAGTAGGCTGAAGGTAAATATTTAAATAAATAATTCGACACATACTTCTGAGGCTCTAACCAAGTCGAGGCTGGTACTGGCACTTTGATTTGTGATTCTATTGAGCTATTTCAGATGTCAGCATTTTTTTTTTTTCAATTGACGGATCTGGACTGAATTGATTTCATTTGTGTGAAGCAACTGTGGCATCTAGTGGTTAGTGATCATAATGGTAACACAGTTTGCTTCTAAAGTATAAATCATGTCATAGATACTTTTCTCATTGAGGGTTATTACAACCATCGATAGTAAGGTAGCTATTTTGTTATACATTTACTCCCTCAAACATCTGAACAGGAGAAAATGATCAAAGTTTACATAGTGAAATAAGAAAATGTAATTACTTAGAGCCTATCACAAATTGAATACGTTGTGGCCGGATTTTAATCTATACTTAGTAAAAGAATAAGAAGCTGTGGTTAGTTTTATACAGTGACCGGACATCTGAATTTTAGAAATGAAATATTAATTGTTAATTCTGCGTTTATGTATGATAATGCTATTGGGGCATGATATTTTTAAAGAATATTTTCAGAGCAATACTCAAATGTTTACAGGTAAGCTGGTATGATGACTAATTCAAACAATATTGCCTGAGGTGACACTACCTGGATATTGACATGTATGAAGGTTAATGATTTGGGGAGGGTGCTTAGTTTGGAGGAAGGGTGATTACCTTTGGAAAAATTTAGAATTCTCCATAATAAGCAGCTTAGAGCAACTATTTCTATTTTGTTTGTTTGTGATTGGTGCAAATTCAACAGTTTTTTCAGTAGATAATTGGCTGAGATAACCACCTGCACAAAGGATCACTTAAAAAGTCATTTGGCAAGAGATTGAGAATGCAATTTGTGTTGGTTTGAATTACAAAAGTCTGCCAAGACTCTTCTATTTAACCATTTGTTCCTAGTTGGTGGCCCTTAGGAGGTTATGGACCCTTTTGTAGGTGTCACCTTCCATGCATTACTGGGGGAGAAACATGGGGGGTTATGGTTGTATTAGTCTTTGATCAGTTTGACACACACTGGGGTCCACCTGAGAAAGGGGGTACCTCAATTGAGAAAGATGCCTCCAACAAATTGATTCTATTAAGTATATCTGTGGAGCATTTTTTTTTTTTTTTGATTAATGATTGCTGGGTGACAGCTCAAGCTACCTCTGGGCGGATGAGCCTGGCTTGTATAAAAAAGCAAGTTACAGGAAGCCTTGGGGAGCAAGCCAGTGAGCACCATTCCTTTATGACCTCTGTTTCAGTTTCTACCCTGCTTGTATTTCTGCTTGGCTTCCCTGAATGAGGATGGACTTATGACCTGGACATGTAAGCTAAATAAGCCCTTCCTCCTCCCCAGGATGCTTTTGGTCATGATGCTTGTCAAAGCAAACAGGAACTAGGGACAATTTTATCAACACGATAAAAGTGGACTGGGACAGCAACCTTGCCCTACTTCCAGCTTTCATATTTACTTCCAGTTTGTGGATAGAAATGGGCTCAGCCAACTCCTGCTTCCTTATCCAAGCTTTCCCTGCCATTGCCATGCCTCCTCTGACATGATGGACTCGTTTCTCTGGAGCCATAAGTTCAAATAAACCCTCTCTTCCTAAAGGTGCTTTTAGTCAAGATTTTTTTTTCCCACAGCAACAGAATGATAATTAATTTGACAATGTCATTGAGGACTAGGTCAGAGGCATCCAAAACATAAGAGAAGCCTTGTCTTCCATATTCTGTTCACCACAATGGTACTCTCAGTTGTAAGAACAATGTCTGGTTGACTTCTCACAAAGAAAGAAGCATCATTTCTGATGTGAGGATTCTTTTTCAAAGTAGAAAAAAAAATTGTAATCATACAGTAAGCTGCAAAAATTTTAGAGAGGACATAAACAGAAATATAAATTTCTACCTTTAAGTTTCTCTCTTCACTGTTCTCCTAAGATATTAATAAGCTGCAGTTCAGTACCTTAATCTTAGTATTTTTAAAACATATGTGCCAGCTTCCTCTGTTCCGTGTTTAAAACCGGCTGCTTACTCCTACCTTCTTGTTTTGTGAGGCCAAGCTGTGCTGGGGAAACACACCATTTAGACATCGCATCTAAAATTTTCTTGTAGCCACATTTTTTAAAAGTAAAATTAGTCTTAATATTACATTTTTGTTTATTCAATAATTTTGTCTCTAGGTAGTAAACCTTAAAACCCAGTTTTTAAGTTAAAAGAAAACTTACTTCAGACTGTTTATAAAAGTTATTATACTACTTTCTAAAATATTCACATGTATATTTCATAGGGACACACAACAATGTGTTGTGTGTGTGGTATTGATTTTATGGGTATCATATTTGTTCAGTGCCATTTTATTATTATAAAAATGTATAAGAGGAGAGATTAGAAATTGTCCTTGTTGATTACAATCCTGATTAAATTTCAGGATGTTTTCCTAGGATGCAGGCAAGCTTAGGCATCACATCTTTAAATAGATTGTCAAGGAGTCATGCCTTAGGCTTAAAGATTGAATATTCTATCCAAGATTCTACATCTCAAGTGAGGCAGAAATGGCTTATAATTAATTTTACAGTGGCTGCAGACAGCATGACTCTTATTTAATTTTGTAGCAAACTAATAATGACCCACAAGTGTCCCAGTCTTGAAAGTTAAGCTATATGTATGGCTGTGTTAGCAGTAGGGTGACAGCTGCTTTACCGACTCTCCAAGATCCTTCTTTGGTTTTGGAAATGTAGTAATTTCATAAAATAGTTTATTTGTTCACATGAACATGTAATGATTGTTACTTTATATTAATTAGTAGATTGAGATCTAATACTTTTCAATTTTAACTTCTTAAATAATATTTCCACTCCTTGACAATTTTAAAGATTTGTCATTGTTGTTGTTGCTAACATTAGTGTGTGTGTGTGTGTGTGTGTGTGTAGGTATGTGCATGTGCCCCTTGGAGGCCAAAGATATTGACTCTCCCTGGAGCTGGAGTTACAGTTACCAAACATGGATGCTGGGAATCAAATTATCCTCTGCAAATGTGCAAATCCACACTCTGCAGCTGAGCCATCTATGTGACCCTCCTCATCAATTTTTAAAAATATAAAAAATTATTCTTTTTAAAAAATGTTTAAGAACACTAATCTAAAGAAATTCCTTCAATGTATCGTTTTCTTCTCCCTGGAGCACTGCAAAAAAGCTCTCCAGGAAGAAGAGTTAAAAGCTGTTAAACTTGGCTTGGTAGCTCATCCTTCCAGTCTCCACAGAAAAGACACGTGGGGCCAGTCTGGGGTACATATGGGTGTGAGACCCTGCAGTGTTACTGGAGAAACTAAGCTCCCTTCTCTTTGATCCTTAGACTCATTGGTAAGGAAATTTAGAAACGAACTTGGGAGGGAGCTCAAGGACAATTTTATTAGAGTTTGAGAATAAAACAACTGGACAGGAAAAGCTATAACTCTCAGTGGCTGCTGGGAAGAAAAGGGTGGAGAAAAGGAAAAGAAAAAGCCACATCATGTGAGGCCACACTGTGGAGACAGGTCTCCATCTCAGAAGGAGGAAGTAGCTTCAGAGACAAAGAGCAAGAAAGCCCAGTGTCTGGGACAGCTTTGGTGAGTATGAGAAAGAAGAGAGATGGAAGGAAAAGGACTCAGCTCTTGGTGCTCTCTGACAGAAGCCCTGAAGGGTTTAACATGGAGAAGGAAGGAAGATAAGCACATCATTTCACTAAAGGAATAATTATTCCTCCCATTTCTTCCTAGGAAGGAAGATAAGCACATCATTTCACTAAAGGAATAATTATTCCTCCCATTTCTTTAGCATGACTCTGAATCAGCCTTCCTGAGTGGAGGAGACCACAATGTATCATGTTCTAATTTTAGATCTCTTCAGTTGTTTCACCCTCCCACCCAGGGCCATGGGCATTCCCTTCTTTGAGGTCTAAGTAGTGGCAAACCTTTTCAGTGTTGCTTCAGAAATGGAAGGTGGGGTCCAAAGCCTCAGTGGCCTCGGGGACCTCTAACACTATGCAAAATTTTCTCCTCGAGAAATGAGAGCTCACCATTGTTTAAGAATTAAACCAGGAACAGGCACCTGCAAATATTTCTGGCATTTTAGACTGGCACCAGGATAAGACGGAGTATTTTGACGTCTGCTCAAACACAGGAATAGAGGTCCCTATCCCATTTTTTTAAAGTTTCTGTCTTCATCAGTATTAAAAAATAAATTAACATGCAGAACAAGCCAACAACTAGGAGTTAAGATACTTTGTTTCTAGCTTTACACTCTGACAGAACAGCTTCTGTCCTTGAATTAGCATTTGTTGAAGTTTTCAGTGTTGCAAGTTGGGATGCTAAGCCCAAAGAAAATGCAAACTTCTTTAAAATGGTAAAAATGGGTCCCATAAAAGGATTCAAAGTTTGACAAAGGAGGCTGGGGAGATGGAGTGATGGGTAAAGTGATTGCTGCCAGTAGAATGAAGACCTGAGTTCAAATTCCTAACAGTGACGTAAAAGCCAGGAGCTTCTGTAACCAAACTCTGAGGGAGATGTGGTAGCAGATACATGGAGATCACCAAAGCAGACTGAGCAACCACTCTAGCACAAGAGTAAGCCCCAGATTCTATAAGAGACTTGATCTCAAAGAAGTAAGCTGAAGAACAAACAAATAGAATTTATTAAGTAATATTAAGTAAGTTATTAAGTAATAACTTAGGAGTATCGGAGGGGAGGTGTTAGCCATGTGGAGGTTAGGGAGTGGCCCAGCCATTGAGCTGTTTAAGGCATACTAAAATATAAGGCTCTCTCTCTGTCTCTCTCTCTGTCTCTCTCTCTCTCTGTCTCTGTCTCTCTCTCTCTCTCTCTCTCTCTCTCTCTCTCTCTCTCTCTCTTTCTCTCCGTGTGTGTGTGTGTCTTTCATTTGGGAACACCAGGTTAATTTGAGTAAAGGTTAATTGGCAACTGCAACAGTGGTATAGCTGGGCCTTGAGGTAGAACTATTCACAATCTTCTGAGAAACTTCAAATTGATTTTCGGAGTGGTTGTACAAGTTTGCACTCCCACTAGTGGTCGAGAAGTGCTCCTCTTTCTCCACATCCCGCCAGCATGTGCTGTCCTTTCAGTTTTTAATCTTAGCCCATCTCAAAGTCCTCTTGATTTGCATTTCCCTTGTGACTAAGAATGTTGAACATTTCTTTAGGTATTTCTTGACCATTCAAGTTTCCTCTGTTGAGAATTCTCTGTTTAGCTAGTCTGTGCCCCATTTTTAATTGGCTTATTTGGATGGTTACTGTCTAATTTACTGAGTTCTTTTTATATTTTGATATTATCCCTCTGTCAAATGTAGGGTTAGTGAAGATCTTTTCTTATTCTGTAGGCTGTCATTTTGTCCTAATGACAATGTCCTTTGACTTACAGAAGATTTTCAGTGTCATGAGGTCCCATTTATTAATTCTTGACCTTAGAGCCTGAATCACTGGTGTTCTGCTCAGGAACTTGTCTCCTGTACAGATGAGTTCCAGGCTATCCCCCACTTTCTGTTCTATTAGATTCGGTGTATCTGGTTTTGCATTGAGGTCTTTGATCCATCTGGACTTGAGTTTTGTGCAGGGTAATAGATATGGATCTATTTGCATTCTTTTACATGCAGACATTCAGTTAGACCAACACCATTTGTTAAAGATGCTCTCCCTTTTCCATTGTATGGTTTGGCTTCTTTGTTAAAAATCAAGTGCAGTTGGGGGATATAGATACTAAAATGAACACTTCTTGTAGCCAGGCAGGACTCAAAGTGGAGGGATAAGGACAGTAACCCACCCACAAAACCTTCAACACAAAATGTGCCCTGCCTACAAAATATGCAGGGACAAAGATAGAGCAGAGATTGAGGGAATGGCCATCCGATGACTGTCTCAAATTGAGACCCATCCCATGGGGCAAGAACCAATCCCTGACACTACTAATGCTATTCTGTTCCTAGTATAACTGTCCTCTGAGAGGCTCCACCCAGAAGCCAATGGAAAGAGGTGCAGAGACTCACAACCAAACTTTAGATGAAGCTTGGGAGTCTTTCAGAAGAGTTGGGAGGATTGAGGGACTGGAAGAGAACAGGGACTCCACAGGAAGACCAACAGAGTCAACTAACCTGGACCCTTGGGATCTCTCAGAGACTGAATCACAAACCAAAGAGTGAGCACAGGCTGGACCTAGGCCTCCTGAACATATGTAGCAGATGAACAGCTTGGTCATCATGTGGGTCCCCCCTCCCCCCAGCAACTAGTGCAGGGACTGTCACTGAGCCTATTGCCTGCCTGCCTGTGGATCCCCCACCCTAAACGAACCGCCTAGTCTGGGGAGAGGAACCTGTGTGAGAAGGTATGAGAGGAGAGGAAGGGATGATACTGGCTTGTAAAGTGAATAAAAATAAATTTAATAATAATAATAAAAATAAAAATAAAGAGCAAGTAGTTATTTGGAAAGTGACCCCAGAGAACATTAATAGAAGAGATGTAAGGAGGAAAAGGAATGATAAGAGAAAAGAATGAATTACTAAATGCAGATTTTAAAGCCTACTCCCTTGATGGATGTCATCATTTGAGTGAGAATGGCTTCTACTGGCTCATACATTTGCATATGAACAACTATTTTGGTTCCTAGTTGGTGGATTGCTTAAGGATTATGAGGTGTGCCCTTGTTTGAGAAAATGTGTCATCGAGCACAGGCTTTTAAGTTTTCAAGAAAAGTCCTGGCCATTCCCTGTGTCTCTATCTCTGTTTATCTCTATCTCTAACTATGTCTCTCTCTCTTTCTGTCTCTCTTTCTCTGTGTATGTGTCTGTCTGTCTGTCTGTCTGTCTGCCTGCCTGCCTGCCTGCCTGGTGCTTTTAGATCAGGTAGGAGCTCTCAGCTACAGCTACAACTCCATGCCTGACTGCACACTGCCATGATTCTCACCATAATGAACATGGACTCACCCTCTGAAATTGTAAGCAGCTCTCAAATTAAATGCTTCCTTTTCTAAGTTGCCTTGGTCATGATGTCTCCACAGCAACAGAACAGTAACTGGGATAGTAATAACTGAAGTTTACATTTCGTTCCTAGATTCTGATAACAACATAGAACATGGAGGGTGGATTATTCCACTGTAGGAGAAAGGAATTTGGGTGTTTATTGGCAGACACGTCAGTCATTGATCTTAATGGCTGCTTCCAGGAACATTCATTTCCCAACACTTTCCTTTGTACAGTTCACAGTGCATCCCAGCTGTCAGTTAAAGGGAAGACAGACAGCTGACCACACTGAAGGGGAGGTCACATGATCACGGCTCTGCTAAGCTCCCTCTCCACCCAGGAGTTAGAAATCACAGTCACTCCTACAGCAGTGCAGTCACAGTCCACATGAGAGCCCAAATACATTTCTCAGCAATTCAGATTTTCTTTTAGTTGAGGAATGGATCTTATACTAGCAACTTTCAAGGATCTATTTGTCTTGGTGTTTCCTGGATGCCTTTCCTGTTAAACTACTGTTAAAATTTTATTGAGAAACCCTCAGTAGCCATCTATCTAACTAGGCTTGGTTTTAAGAATTCACTTCGGCTATTTAAAAACAATCATTTTTTACAAAGGAACGCTTTTCTTCCTCGTCTGGATATCCAGCTTGAACCCATCTGCCTGAGGTGTTTTAGCTTTGTCTCCTAGTCTATCACTAACTGGATCTAATAATCAATCCTTAATATTATCCAGTGTCTACTCCATCAAGTCCATAGAGTCTGTATTGTTGTCTGAGGCACTTCAACATTTACTGGATTCTGTCTGCAACAATTGTTTTAAACAAACTATGTTTTGTCTAAAAAAGAAAAGGGACAAGCTGTGCTTTTTTTCCTTCTGAGATCCCCACAAGAGAACACGTAGCCCTCCTCAGTGTTCTCCTTCACCACAGTTCTAGAGACACTCACTGTGCCCTCTGAAATGGTAAATTGACAGTAGACTCTAGAGAATGGCAGATGCAGGGTCATATTTTTTTTTTCCTCTTTTAGGTATAATTTACTCGATAAATTACACTGTGTTCTTTCAGGAGTAGGAGAGCAGTGCATGTTTGTCCTTAGCTGGTGTCACCAATTGGTACTAGATTCCTGGAGCGATTTAGGATTGTTGTATTACAAACTCCAAGTGGACATGTTGTGAGTGTTCTTCCTGTATGAATTCAAGCACTTTCTGTAAAGGGAAACTTACTGCGGTGAGAAAGGATGAGCATAGGCCTGCTGTGACTCGATGAGCCAAGGCAGGTTGGCGCCATTAGAGGACTTCCAGTCTCTGAGGAGAAGGGGAGGGAGTAATGGAAGAAGAGGCATTGTGAGGGCTGGACTGGGGAAGGGGGTGCTGTGATCAGGATGTAAAGTGAATGAATAAATTACTTAATGAAAAGGAGAAGAAAAGGTAAGAAAGGAAAAGCTTACTGGAAACTTACCTTCTCAGACAATCTGTACAAGGGGTAGATTTTTGCTCTCTTGCCTTTAATTTTAATGCTAGAGAGAGTTTAAAAATCAAGGTTAGACAGACTTTGTTCCTACCAAAAGCAGCCTAATTTTCTAAACTAACCAAAACTCCATAACTATATTCAAATGTACACAATACATAAAACTAAGAATCTGAGAAGAACGGGAAAGGCTGTGCATTCTTGCTTTTTGTTTCTTAAATTACACTTAGTCATCTTCTCAAAATTTTAAGCAGGTGGACAATTAAGTCAAGACAAAAAGTCAAGGTTACACCTCCACATTACATGTCTCTTAGCCTCCAGAATTCCGTGTACATTGTGTGTGTGTTATTTATGAATTACAGGATGTTTATTTTACATTTAATGGGCATTTGGTCTTCACTTGTGAAAAGGTGAGTATTGGTTGGGATAAAGCAGAGGCTGACAAACTGCATCCCACAGGCCAAATCCACCCCTCTGTCTTATTTGACACAATCAACAGAATTAAAATGAGCATTCCCTACTCTGTTCCCCCAAATGCTTTACACTTTAATAGCTTTGCCTTTTAATGTTTACTTGAGGCCCCTGAGTTTACCTCCTGGCTTTAAAAAAAAAGTACTTAAAGTATTTAATACTTAGCTCTTGCAGATGAAATTTAGCAACCCCCAAATGATGCTTGTGATTTTCAAACTGTTTCCAGTAGCAAAATTTAGAAAAGATAGGAAGAAAGATCTAATTCTAAGCTTTGACTTAAAAGAAATGGATGAATAATTACTTAAGTGACCTTATTTTGTTTTAACAATTGTTCACAAGAAAAGTACACTCCAGCGATCGGACTGCTTTGATGAGCATGATAGACTACCGGAGGACAATCTTGACATTGCAATTGTAGATGACAATTACAGTATTTGAAGAGGAAAAAAAAATCAGCCTACATTTATTCTGTGGATTTTTCTCTTTTTGTTGTTGTTCAAGTGGTTTAAAAATAAAATCCTGCTTCAAGCAGATAAGTGATTAGGAATAGCAGCATTTTTTTTTAACGGCTCACCTTGCAATCTTAGGACGTTTTGAAATTAAACTGATTCAAATAGTTATAAAGAGAAATAGAAAATTTTGATTCTACGCACAATGTCAGAAACAGCTCTCATCATCAAAATGCAGCAATCAGGCTTGAAGCACCAACAATTTGGAGTGGGAGATAAAGCTGGGCATATTCTAGCATCTCCACAATGTGCTTGGGATGGAGCCACTGGTAAGTGGCTACGGGATGCAGTATCCAGTGATGAGTCTGCTGCTGCAACCTTATGTCGGTGGACAAAGAGCTGGAGTTGTAAATACAGGGATGAAGACCAACCTTCTTATTTGAAGTTTCTAAATTCAAAGGCTTAGATATGTGCACAAGTATAACAATGGAAGCTCGTTGAAACTGTAGTTAGATTAAAGTTAGTGTAATTGCACTTAGGTTTTTAAGAGATTGGAGTAGATATGTAAATAAACTGAAAATTAAGTTCAGTAATATTTACCCTTGAAAACCCTGTATTTGTCTGTAAAGATGATTATCCATGGTCCTGGAGTGCACCCTTGTACATTTTATGACACCGAAGGTTTAGGACTTACTGCTCAGCCAGGATAAAAGCACGCATTCCTGTATGTAGACACCCTGTCCTTAAGAGAACCCATGTACTTGCATAACTAAGGTGCTGGTAGAAATACTAAAATGTTTGCTACATTTGGGCTTTAACTTCTGTTGAAACAGAACATATTCGCAAGTCATCATATCACTTAAGTGAACGCAACAAGACAAACATTCTCAGCATCAAGAAGGTCTGGGACAGAAAGTGCCTGATCCGAAGTACCTATGTGCGCATACTAAACTGTAACTCAAATGTGCACACAAACTGTTTTGTATAAAACCCTAACCATGGGACTTTGATGTCAGGGATCACTTCTCCTTTCTTCTGTGAAAGTTAGGCTCTTATCTGAAGTTATAGACAAACAGACAGACAGACAGACAGACAGACAGACAGACAGACAGACAGAGGCACACACACACACACACACACACACACACACACACTTTATCCCTTCACGACAAACTTTCAGGTTGGTCAGCTGCTTTCCCGTGTAACAGTGCTCCTTGAGAAATAAAAATGCAGTCAAATATTTCTAGAACTCCAAGGCCCTCTGATGGACCCACAGATCACAGGCTTGTGTCAAGGTTCAGAAGAGATCTACAGCTCTTCAGTCCTCACAGTCTGTGGGAATCCAACCCCAGCTACTCACGCTCTTTAGTTAGCTCTCCAGTTGTTTATAAATATTTATTCTGCTTTTCTTGTTAATGATGTCTCCTCATTCCTTATCTAGCCGCTGCTTAGCGATGCTCCTGGCATCTGTCTCTATTGGGCAACATCTCCACATCAGTGCAGCTGAGATACATCTGATGAGTACCACTCCAAAAGGCTAAAGTTGACACAATTTCCTTATTGCAATTTTACTTTGGAGGCAGTTCTATTGAAACTGCCGTGATTCAAGCTGCAGCTCTTGATTATGCAGTGCAACATAAAAACCTTCCCCCCCCCCTTTTTTGAGGCAGTGATTTATCTTTATCTTTAATATTTCTCCTTCCCTTCATTTCAAGCTGAGGGTCAACCTATTTGTTTCTCTTGATCTCAGACATTTTCCAGAGCTGGGAGTAAAATCCTCTTGAGAAAAACTGTCATCCTTAGCTTTTTATAAAATATTGGCTCATGAGTAAGATCCTTTGGGCTCATTCCAACCAGGTAAGGAAATGGATTTAAGGTCATTTATCATGTATATAAGTGGGACCAAGGTTTGTGGGTCCCAAGACCATTGGCTGCTGGAGCCATTCCAGCAGAATGCTCTGAACGTGCTAGGAAGTATGCATCCTACACTCCATGTTATCAACAGAGATTCGAGGCACGGGCAGCAGTGGTTTGAGAGCCTCTAGGCTGGGAAACAGTTGTATAAACAGCTACTATGCACAACATAACTTTAAGAGCATCCCAGGCACTGGAGGCACATGCCAAGACTTGAAACAGTTCTAATGGAGAAGTACATTCTAGAAATGCCTTGAGTTTCATTTCTTACCTTTTACTGCTGCTGGAGACCTGGGGATAGAATAAAATAAAATGAATAGGCCGAGTGAGTGCCAATGATCAGAGGCTGAGGCAGGAGGATGGTAAGTTCCAGACAGGGAGGTAGACAGTGAGTCTGTATATGAAACAAAACAAAAAGAAAGATCGGAGGAAAAATAGAGAGAAAAGAAAAAACATGGTGCATATATATGCATATATATTGATGTAGATCAAGTTTTATTTAATAAGCATTTTCCTTATTTTCAGGTAGTAATAACATAACTAAAATTAAGTTTCTTACTCAGTATTCTTTACATAAAATGCTAATAAATTCTGCTGTAAATTACTTTTTTAATTTTTGAACTTACCTAATTCTAATTTCATATTCTTTAACCAAAGAATAAATAAAACTGGCATTCATCCAACATAGATTTTTTTTTTTTTTTTGCTTCTTGATTTTTATACCTTTGGTAAACTACAAGTTAGAGTTAGTATTATAAGATACTAAAGTATTGTGTAAAAGATTAATCATTGACAAACACTAAAGTACTAGATCAGACCAAAGTCTAATTACATCTATTTAATCCTTAAAAGTTGATTGATACTTGGTTCAACTGTCACATGTCTGGATCTGAGCATGTGACTTTTTACATTATTCCTCTAATACCAATGCAACATGATACATAACTAATCTGTAAAAGGTCTTATGATTTACAAATGATGTGGATTTAAGGAATGTGCCTCTGTCTTTGTTCCTGACGGCTGAAATAACAAAGACAGCTTTGACCTCATGGCATTTTCTGAAGTCGCTACAGTAGTAATTCGTAACATCAGTGTATATGAATGAACACTGGGGGCATTCAGTACTCTTTTACACTTTTAGATTTTGCATGGCTAGCATCCTTTTAGGGAATCATCTGACCTCTGCAGTATTCCTGTTCAGTCTCTGTGACGTAGATGGAGCTAACTATCTTTAGCCATAGCAAAGCTCTGCCCAGTATTCAGCCTCAGCCATGTGACCCAATCAAGGATACCATGACCCTCCCAGGGGTGATTGTTGGAAGAACATCGCTCTTTTTTCTCCATGAACACTAGTTGCAAAGAGCTTCAGCTGCAGAGGGTCACTTCAGTCTAACTCCAGATAAAAGCTAGATCCAGACATTCCCCAAACCCCTCAGTGTTTGAGAACCCGCTCTGGCGTGATGTGAGGCAGTGTGTGCTGTCTTTCATACGCTACATTGTGTTAGACTTGTGCCGTTCATTATAAGTAGGATCTTCACTGTAACATAGATAAGTGTGCTTCGAAGTAACCAGACCCCATTTGAAGTTGTTCTTTAAGTACATTGAACCTCAATTTGCTTCTTTCTGTGGCATAATACACATGGCAATCTCTTTTTATTGGAGTTTATTATTAATAGAAACTGTGTTTATGTGTATGAGTGGAGAGAGAGAAAGATGAAGAGGGGAAGAGAGAATTGGGAAAGAGGATTGAGGGATGGATAGGGAAGGAAGAAGGGATAAAGAGAGGGAGGGAGGGAGGGAGAGAGAGAAGGGTTGGAGGCTAAGATAACTGGCTATGTCTGACCCATGATGAATACTGAAGTTGCTATACGTATACACTAAGCAATACACACACACACACAAAAACCATAAAAACAACCAACACACACACACACACACACACACACACACACACACACACACATTACGAGCAAATAGACTTAAAAGGGCCAGGTAACAGATCAAAACTTTAATTTTAAAGGCAAAGAAGAAGTAGGGAGAACCTAGAACACTGAAATCAAACAGAGCTCAGAGAGAATAGGAATGCAAAAAAGTCTGAAAATCTAAATGTCTGGGTTTGAAGATACCAGCTGAAATAAGTAAAAAAAAAAAAAAAAAAAAAAAAAAAAAAAAACTTGTGAATCACAGGTTGTCAGCCACTGGCCCAGACACCCTATTTATTTAACTTTTTAAATGGAATCTATGATTCTGGCACTAAAACAAGAGCTCTGTGCATAGGACCAAACCAGCAGATATTCTAAACTGGCAGCATTTCTGTTAGCAGTTTGAATAACATGATCATAAATTTTCCTGAATTTTTTTTTCGAGCTGTAGTGCTAACAGGATATAAAAAACTTGAACATTAAGTTTCCAGTTTTCTTGGAGTTTTGTACACACGTAGCAGACATCTATATAGACATGGTGTAACAGGTATTTAGTGGAATGCTGTTCCAGTCTGCAGCTCTTATTTACTGGATGAGGCAAATAAAATGATTTCAAATTATGTGCATTAAAACAGGAAAACTAATTACATGGAAGAAATTAATGTAATTATTGACATTATAATTCGTATTAAAGTATAGTGCTTTCTTTTAAATGTGGCTCATTCCAGGACTTAGGTCAAAATGCAAAACTTCAAACTAGATTATAAATAGGGTAATAAAAATAGAAAAAATCATTAAAAGGTAATGAATAGAATTTTTAATTACTGGTTACTTGTAAGTTTGGTATTCTTTTTTTTGCAAATTTTGATGTTTTGGAGTTTATTATTAATAGAAATGTGTTTATGTGTATGAGTGAATTTTTAAATTTTTAGTCTTCTTTCTTTAAACTGAGTGACATTAAGTATGGTTTCAAATGGAAAAACAAGAGAAATGTCATGGCAGGCCATACGCTGCACTACTTTATAACATATGAATGTAAGCACAGAGAGTGACTGAATATTATTTGAATATCATTGTTACTGATCATATCTTGCCTTGTGGTATCAACAAAATGAATTATCTAAACATATTTGAACAGTAAATTTCCCACACTTAACTGCATTAGAATTTTATTTCTATCATACAAGGCTTAAGGCTCGGCTTATCCATAACTATGTACATAAAGCCATTACCATCACTGGCTAACAACTGTAGTATTACTTCACACACACACACACACTCACACACACATACATGTGCATGTGTGTGTGCGCACAGATAACTAAAGAATACAGGGATCTTTCATTTTGTATTGTTCTTCTAAACTCTATATGAAAGGTGTTCAGATCAGCGGGGAATTTTAACAATGGAACAGTTTCTTTTGCTTTAAGCAGTATATTCCAATTATTATTATTATTATTATTATTATTATTATTATTATTATTATTTAATCTTTTGTTACAGTCCAGTCATTATCCGCCTCCAGGTTCACCCTCCAACAGTTCCTCATTCCATTCCTCCTTCCCCATCTATTTCCAAATTTTAAAACCTTTAAACTTTAAAACCTTTTGGTTGTGTTAATATTCTCATTAAAAGTTAAGCATGTGAAGTTTTATTTCCCATTTATTTTCTTGTGAAAAGAGGTATCAGAGTCTCAGGGGACCATAGCTCTCAGCATGGAACAAGGGTTACCTATGTCTGGGAAGTCTTCCTTATCAGTGTCTGTCATGGGACACCAGGAAGGAAGGATACCTAGATCCTCTGCCCTTAACTCTGCACAATGCTTTACTCACCTCAGGGTAATGAGAAGCCAGGCTCTCCAGACTCCCAGGACTCCAGCTAGACAACAAGGCAAAAGATGTTCTGTTTCCTCTTTCATTTCAACTCGGTTCCTATTCCCCGGCATGATGCCCACAGCACCAGCAGAAAGAAGTCATGGTTTCGATGACCATGTCACCTCCATAAGCTGTTATCATCTTCCTCTATCCAAAGTCATGAAGAAGGTTAGGCTTCCATCTCACCCTTTCTCTATGACCCTGGCCACCTGTACACCATTCTCATGCAGTACCTGCCATATTAACATTCTATGATCTGGTCCACAAGTTCTGGCCCATGATAACTTGGTGAAGTCTTTTCCAGTATTTGCATTCTGAACATGGAGCATTAAATAGTGGCTCCCTTTTTTCTCAGCTTGTTTTCCTGTAACAGAAAACAACTTGCCCTAAGGAAAAAAATGCACAGAAAAATGGTGGATGACTAATCACCTGGAAGAAATTTTAAAAGGGAAGCATATGAAATCACTTCAAAATCTGCACTTCTGTTTTGGTGCATGCCAGTCCATCATTTGTGCAGAGTGGAAAGGTCAGATGTGTTCTGATATGATTAATGGAGCATGGAGATAAATGTGTCTCTCCATCAAGAAGGCTCATGGAGGAGGATGAAAAATAATATAAAGTGTATCATAAGTTTAACCATCTAAAAATAGAAAGGGAGGGCTGAATCGATAATATTCAGCTATGCATGAAACTTTGAAATTTGTTCTTGTATTCTGGATGACATTAGGGAAAATACTGAATTGTCGCAGTTGTAAGATAGGTTTTAAAATGTTATATCCAGCAGAGCTAGCAATGAAGTTCACAGGTAAACGATGGGATAAATTATTGTGTTTTATAAGCAAGTTTAAGTAAGGCATGCAAATGAGTTGTGTTCATCCCAGGAAACCAGACAAATCAGACGAACCCACGACTGCTTTGTAGTACTTGCAAGCTAGGAGTAATGTTGACCTTCTCCCTGTACTATCCCTTCCTTGTCTTTGGGGTTTTATAAATCCTTTGTGTGCATACTATCTTTAAGTAACCCTATACGATGAAACTGACCAATGGTAAAATTGATTCACTCAACACAGAAAAGCAACTGTTTTCCAGATATGGGAAAAGTGTTGAGGGATTTAGTATCTTGTTATTGGGGGTGGGGAGGCAATAAATTGTCTTCACTGGATGAAGGATAGTTGAGGTATGCTGTTGGAAAAAGGGGGATTTCAAAATTTTGCATAAAGTCTTAGATGTTACATATAAAAAAGTGAGTTTCCTAGTTAAACTCATTCACTCTGTGATGCTATAGCAAATTATTTGAAGTGGAGTATTTTATAAGAAAAAAAGTTTATTTAACTTACAGATCTGGAGATCCAAGAGAATGGTGATATCTTGGTAAAAGCCAGATTCTTTGTTTTATAGCATGACAGAGTAACAAAAGCTAATAAATAGCCTACTTGCAGAAGAACCAAATATGAGAGATGGCTTTGTTTTATAACAACCTGTTCTTGCAAGAGCTAACTCATTCTGAGAGACTAACACTAATCATATCCCAGGTTATGCCTTCACAATCTGGTTCTGGTACACTAGGACCAAGGCTTCGAAACTTCTGCAATCTCAACAGCATCCTAAGGAGACCAAGGCTCCAGTATGTGATCCTGTAGGACAAAACAACAGAACCCTAAAGCCCATCTTTCCATGTTCATTTCAGCCTGGGACACTGGGGCTGAAATTCCTGCTGCTTAAGAATTGCTTCTTTTTCAATAAGCTTTAATTGGACACAAGAACGAGTCACATGACATAGAAGAAAGGACTGGCACATCCTGCTTGCCTGTACTGGCTTCTTGTCCAGCAAGGAGGCTGGAGCATTTCCTGTGCCAGTGTTTGAATCAGTCTTTGTCCATCATTTTATTATTTTTCCATCACTTTGTGTTTTCCTCATCAGACTTACTTTTTGTTCCATGCTTCTGGCACTGGCCTAGCTCTGACATGAAGTCTCTCTTTGAGCTTCTAATTTTAAAATTCCCTTTGTCTTCCAAATCCAAAGGTGTCAGCTGCTTCCCATAGTTAACATCTTCTGATACATTAGTATTCCTTTGGGTTGGTTAGTTAAAAATACTTCTGTAAAATGCTTTCTTTGGAACTATGAAGTTTCTCTTTTAGAGCACTCAACTGATGAAAATAATAACATTTTGTCCTTGTTTGTGGGTTGAAAGTACTTGCTCTATATGTAAAGTCTGATATTCTACATAGTAAATAGATACTCCAGAGTTTTCGAAATTCTTAAACATGTTAAATACTTTGCCTGAAAACAAAAAGGTAGCACATTTTTGGTAGGGAGGTAATTACGAAGAAAAACAAGGCACAGAAAATAAGTAATTCTATCAAGATCACACGGCCATTAAATAAAAGAAATGGGTTTTCAGAGTTGAAATCTCTCAGAATATTGCTTTTTAGCTAGAACTAGTGATGCTTGTGTACTTGTTTAAAGTCCTAGAAATCAAGATTCCATATGAAAAATAGGAACTGACCCAGGCATTCCAAACAGCAAAGTTTACGTTAGCTGCTTAGGCTTTTACAAGCCCATTGGTAGAGATGAAAGAGCAAACACATTGTCAAACTTTGACTTAGAAGTTGCAACTGACGCTGCCAACCAGCATTCAGGCAAGCATTGGCAACATTCATAATTCTAGAAACATTGCAACTATCATGTCACAGTCATTGTCAGAGATGTCTCAGAGCAGATGCTGTAAAGGGGGATGGTACTTCTGTTCATGTGTCAATTCCCCGTTTTTATTTCAGTAGATGTACAACTAACATGAAATCCCTTCATGCTAGAGGTAAGCTATACGGTACTCCCCGCAAGATGCCCACATCCTAATCCCAGGGACTTGTGGCAGTATCTTTTACATGGAAAAAGAGTCTACATATGAGATTAAATTAAGGCTAATGATCTGGGTAATTTCTTGAGTGAGCCAAATATAATCAAACTGTCCACTTAAGAAGGGAGACGTCAGGGCCAGATTTAAATAGGAGGCTAGAAGAAGCTGCATCGCTGCTTGTACATCTGGATGGGGCTGTGTGGTTCACACTAATCCTCAGCCTGACAGGATCTAGAACAACCCATGATATAGGCACCCATGATTGTGCACACCAGTGATGGGTTATCTAGATTAAGTTAACCCTTGAGTGTAGTGGGTTTTTAGTAGATTAGTAGAAGCAGGAGGAGGCACTCTAATGTGGACAGCACCTTCCTGCAGTGAGACAGATATACGGACATCCTTTGCCTTCATTTCTTGCTGGAGTATGCTGCTGACCCTGATGATATCATCCTTCATTGGCATCAGAACCTAGCTTCAATGGACTTCCAACACTGACTGAATACCTAGGCTTTCCAAGAATGCTCCAATCCTTCTGCACCTGTCTGGGACTGCTGAAAACACATAGCTCAGTGAACTAAGCAGTTACCTGACCCTCAGTTTTGCCATATGAGGCAGACCATTGTTAGAGAATCCAACCCACAGCTTGTAAGCAAACCTAATAAATCTTCTTTTAATATACCCAGTATATTTATTCTATTCCTCTAGAGCAGTGGTTCTCAATCCATGGGTCACAACCCTTTGGGAGTCACATATCAAATACCCTAAATATTAGATACATTACAGTACATTAAAAGTAACAAAATTACACTTATGAGGTAGCAATGAAATAATTTTATGGTTGGGGGGTCACCACAATATGAGCTGTTTTAAAGGGTCATAGAACTAGGAGGATTTAGAAACACTGCTCTAGGGAAATTTAGTATGAACCTATCACAAACCATTCATGAACAGATCATAAATGCTAGGCAAGTCCAAACCCATGAAAATTGACTCCCAGATAAAACGGGTGCCTGGTACTATCCTAGCACCTTTGGTGCCACCAGACCTACATCTCCAGAGTCCCCCGGCATGGTGTCTTTTGCCTTCCCGATGAGTGTTACTCAAGTGTGTAACCCTCTTTTCCCTTTAATATGGAATGTCACCCACCTTCATGATGTAGTTCACATTTAACATTCTTCAAAGACTATTTTTTTTTTATCTAAGTGTTGTGAGACACAGCCTCATGCAACCCCAGACTTGGTGAAGCACCTTCATCACAGATAGACAACTAGGAACAACGAGAAACCCAGTGTGTGTGGAGATGCAGCACACAGCAGTGCCATGATTTGTAGTAAGCACTTATTCGGTGCTACATAGGTGAGGGGCCTGGACAATCTTTGGTTCTGAAATGTTGGAGTCCAGAAGCCAGAGTAATTGCTAAACTAAAAGTGTTACAAGTGCATCTTGTTCTAGAAGGGATATAGACACACGATCTGACTTTACCAGACAGTTCCTTGTATCCGAGAATATTGCATATTGATCTTGAGAACTGCGTTAAAGGTGAGGAGAGCTGGGTCTGCCAAGGCAAGGCAGGGACTGGCTTCTTGCCTGCTTCCTTTTTTCTCTCCTGTGATCTTTACTGGACTTAGGCCTCACAACCATTACACTTAATACCGATTCAATGATTCTAATGTTTGAGTGCACAGAAGCTCGCCACTGCTCACAATACCTTTTAGGTAAACTTAATTATTCCGTTGTGTTTCTCAAAGCCTTGTTATGGCTAGAAGCAAAATAACTTACAGCTGAATGAATAAAAATAACACAATAGGTGAACTTAGGGTTTTGTCAATACTTAAATGAAAGAAACACTTGCACAGTTTGAGCAGTGGTTGGAAGCTAGCTCACCAGGGAATTTTGATCTCTTTTTAATGAAGTATACTGCTTTATAGAAAGCTTTAAGTCTCTCTCATTTATGAAAAGAATTAGTGAGTAATTAAGAAGTTGCTGACAATTACAGGTGAGATCAGAGGAAGTTAAACTACTAACAATGTGATAAACTCTTTTTAGATATTCTTGGTGCCATGCATAATCATTGTCTTGACCTTTCTGTGGAACACAGCCTTCTCCTCCTTCACACCTACCTCCTTTATTTTATTTTGAAGAATTGCTTCCTCTTTCGCAAGAATAAATAGCTCTATCAAAACACCTTACACCACAAAGCCACTTTCTCTTACATTTAAATTGTTACCATAGTGCCAATGAAATAAAACACATTGATATTCAGAGCTGCATAAGTGCCTTTGTCTAAATTGGGGTTGTTGTGATGCTATGTCGCCTCAAGTACATTCGTAATATAATTTTATTTTCCCTTTATTGTTATGTATTAGTTGCTTTTTAATAATTTATTTATTTACTCACTTTACATCCAATATCATCCCTACATTAGTTGGGTTTTTTTTGAGGTAATTTGTCTATCTTATTATTTCTTGATTCTATAATATTCACAATCATTATTCATTAATGTTTTCCAAACTCCAATTATCTTCCCACCGTGGGATAAAATGAATATATTTCCATTAAATAAATTTATGGTTTTTTTCCGTTACTTGGGTTTTCTTTCATAAAACCTTAGATGCCTTAAGAATTTGCATAAAAATGCTATTTAGGAACTGTTTGATTCAGAGTAATTTTTTTTTTCATTACATGTGGTGAGTCTTCTGGCATCTGCTGAGTCTTCTTGGTACTTCCTTCACTCCATTACCTTTGTGTCTGTCGCAGCAGCTCTGGTGCCTGCTGGCTTCCATTTTCTCCTCCTGTTAATGACAAACAGCCATGGTTGGTGAAGCACTGGGTAAACACACAGCATGCAACAGGCTATGTGTTCACCGCTGATCATTAGCACAGCAATAGCAAGATCAAAGGGAGAGCTGGGTGAGTTGTGCCAATGGAGAGAAAGTGGACAGACATGGAGTATATTGTGAGTGTGTGTGTGTGTGTGTGTGTGTGTGTGTGTGTGCATGTGTGTGTGTGTGTAAAAAATAACAAAGGAAAGCAAACATGTGCTATTATAGAAACAATATAGAACCTACAGGGTTATGTATGTATATCTCTTAAGTGACATTTAAAACAATAATATGTTAACATAAAAATCCCCTAAAATTGTGTGCTATATTTGTATTGTCCAAGTCTGTAGCTGTGACGTAATAAGAATATCACTTAATAAGATTGCTACATGCAACCTCTGGAAATTTTAAGTAAATGATGTACTTATTGCATTTCTCAAAAAATACTGGTTTTTGATGTTTTTTGTTTTGGTTTGGTTTTTGTTTGTTTGTTTGCTTGGTTTCTCTGTATAGCCTTGGCTATCTTGGAACTCACTCTGTAAACCAGGCTGTCCTTGAACTCAGAAATCTGCCTGCCTCTGCATCCCAAGTCCTGGGATTAAAGGCGTGTGCCACCACTGCCTGGCTCTCGCAAACATATTAATACATGTCATTATCTAGTATTTTGTGAACTACAAAATCAATTATTTTTTGAGTTTAGTACAAAAACCACAATCACCAAGAACCATGGCTTTGCCTTCCTAAAAAACAAAAAACAAAAAAAGAACAACAAGAACAACAAAAAAAAAAACCACAACTGAATCAAGAGAGTAATCCATTTCTTTTACATTTTCCAACTTAATAGAGTATAATATAGGTTTTTAAAGGATTTTCCTTATAATAGTCTGTTTTTCTTAGGTATTAATTCTAATTTTGTTGGTCTACTTTAGTGTTGGAAATTTTCTTTAAAAATACAGTATTATTTCTATTAGCTATATTAATTTAAAAAATATGAAATAGAATAGAAAAGCCTGTGAAAGGAAGTTAGGCTTTAGTGATGTAAAATTCTCTAGCAGTAGAACAAAAGGATTGGAAAAATAATTATCAATCCAGCATATATGGTTGAAAAGGACATCTCTATAGCCTCTATAGCAGTACACATTTTAAGATATAGAAAGAATGAAGACAAATGTTACCACTCTCAGTTATTATTGCCCTCCCCTTACTGCTTCATCCATGTGTACATGCCTCTGCTTCATGGGGATAACGTTCTTCAGATACCATAGAGTGCTAAAGCCATCTTGAGTCCCATAAGGCAGGTTTTAGTGTAGAGTTTATTTTTTAAAAAAAAAAAATGGGAATTCAGGGTAGTAGAAGTAAATTTCCAGCACTAAAGTAGACCAGCAAAATTAGAATATCACCAAACAACACCACCCAAGTCCTATTCGTCTTCTTTTTTGTCTGTGGCAACAGAGGTGACTTATGGGCTCCACTTTCTCTCTTGCAGTGCTTCTTGGGTGATTGCCTTCTCTTTTATTTTTAGCTATGTCCATTACACACAAAATGACTTCATTGCCAACCTTTTCTTCATTTTGGAAATACCAGAGCAAAACTTTTCCAAGTTTTCTGCATCATTAAATTACCTATTTGGTCTACCAGGGGAAAGGGCGTTGAGTTAAAGTTAATCTTGGAGAACATGAGCCTGTGAGGCATTGGTTAATCTCACACAGACATTATGTCTGCACTGTCTTGCAAAGAAGCATTGTAGCTTAGCCAATATGAACAATAGGTACTTTGGTAAGCTTTCTGCTGCCCAATCACAGAGGCTCCAAGTCTGAGTCTACCATTCTAGGCAACACTTGGACTCTGAACCTAGTCTATTTGACATAGATTAAAGAGAGGATTAAGATTTCTTTCTCCCTAGGGATTATTCTTTTCCTTCTGGCTTTATCAGTGAATAAAATAATATGACTATATTAACCATGTGGGTTGTTGTTACTACAGCTTAAGCAGGAATTCATGGGAAAGCAAAGCCAGTGTTGTCAGCTGTCTAGATATGCAGACACCCTAGCTCAATCTGCTTCTTTAATAATTATTTTTCCCCCTCTGGTGAGATTCTCAGTCTACATCACAAACTTAAATTCTTCCTTAGCCCACTTTGAAGATACAAACTAGTCATATAAGCAGACAAACCTAGGTTTTCAGTATTTTTGATTGACTCTATTCCTCATTTGAATGTGTTCATTTCCCCATTACAACACCCTTACTGGAGAATAGATTTTCTCATATTTAGGGCATCCGGAACAGTTGTTGAGCTATAATTTGATATTTGTCATTTTTTACATACCCTTTTTAGATCTTTTGGCCGGCATTCCTAGTTACCTAGGCTATTTACTTCTTGAGGAGCTTAGATTGTGATCTTTCTAGTCTTTCATTCTATGCTTGGTGCTTACATCATGGAGTAAAAAACTGGTTTGTGGATGAACCTTTTGATTTCCAAATAGTCTGCATCATCTGAATTATATGTGGCAGTAACTCTTATCTTTTCATGCAAATCAGATAATGATATTTTGGTGTAGTAAATGTCTTTGCCTGATAATCTGTTAATACGATAAATCTAAAATGACCAAGCTGGTATCATAGTTGTAGAACTAGACTCTATTTTTCTGATAGATACAATCCCATTTAATAAGGAATCTGAGGCTCTAATCTAGAGAAATTTAAAGTTCAGAGACAGGAAGCACAAAGTTCCTGGATGGATTATTGGGAGTTATGATTAGAGGAGCTGTTTGTGCATTCATATTGGGTCTTAGGCCCTGTATATATTCATTTTTGTATTTATAATGCTGAACTACACAATGGTTGTTGTCTCACAGTACATATAGCATCCTAAAGGATAGGAGGTTGACTCCAAACCATTAGGGTGACATTCTAATGCTGGTGCTTTAGCTATGTGTATAAGGAGTCATTTCCTGGCTTTAATAATGATGAATACCTTAGGATCTATAATTATTTTCCCATTGTCATGCCTATGTTATGTGATATGCCAGGATGATAAATCAGAAACTCTGAGCCATCAGATAATATTGGTAGCCAAGTTACGATGGGATTGGATGGAAGAAATCATACCCATACATTTATCAATGTCAGTAAATGCAAATTGTTAGGGTTTTGTTGCTGTCGGTTGTTCTTTTTTTTTTTTTTTTTTTTTTTCATGGTTGAAATGGGTCTGATTTACTCAGCTTGCCACCAAGTGGCTGTTTCTTGAAGAATAGTTCCATATTGAGAGTTCAGCATCAATCTTTCCTATTGAGAGGTTAACATTAATCCTTGGTAGTAAATATGTCAGCCTCATCAAGAGGAAACACATACATAGCCTTCATGACTGACACTCTGACTACTTCATTTAAAAGCCAATTTCTCAAACACTGTGCTGCCATGTACAGGACCTGAATACTTTCAATACACAAAACCCACATCACCCTAGTCTCTTTGTTCAGAGCTTCCTCTGCTGTATGTGACATTGATGTGAGAGCAGACATCTACCCTTGACATTCCTGTCTGGAACACCTTTTCATGTTTCAGCCTTGTCCTTCCCAGGTGACTACAAGCAATTCTTCATACCTCCAGGTCTAGTATATCCCACCACAGACCACTTCTTTCCACATTTACCTCTTGGCCAGGTATGCCACAGGACTTCATCCCACTGCTGCTCCATACTGGCATGGAGTCAGATTATAATATAGTGGCAAAACATTTGTATCATGACAAGCTGAAGCCTCTGAAGCACTGTGACAACTAGTCATGGAGAATTATTGGTACAAGGTCATAGGAAGTGACAGTTAGGGCAATAAAAGTGATACATGGAGAGAACTAAGTCATCTTTAAGTTTCTTACCCACCTAGTCCCTGGTAACCTAAAATTACTTATGTTATTTTTAAACAATAAATACATCACTCTTTTGATCTTATCAAATGGTAATTCTGACAGCATACAAATTTTGATGTGCATACCTATGGTCACTTGATGTTTTATAGTCGAATAACAAGCTCTGATTAGGGCCCAGAAACAAGTTGGAACTGATTTTTGTGCTGCTAAAACTTTTCTGTTGCAGGTGGAAAGGTTTTGTTTAAAAACTGTAGATGGTGTGTAATGAGCCTCTTCTTCTTGTCTTTTCTTAGAACTTGAAAAACACATACCAACCATCCTGAATCTATCATAGAAGACTCTAGTCTCACAGGGTTCACTATGCCATTTGTCCCAAATAACAAAAGTCATTTTTTGTACCATATATGTACTGAAGAATCCAACCTAAAATTGACAGTCTTCTTGCCACCCCATAAGTTCACATCATTGGGCACAATCCATCTCATTTTTTATGAGGACCAGACTGGTGAGTTGTGGGGAGAAACAATGGAAGCAACAAACATTTTACCCTTTTACATGTTATACCCTTCTGTACTGGCTGGTTTTGTGTGTCCACCTGACACAAGCTGGAGTTATCACAGAGAAAGAAACCTCCTTTGAGGAAATGCCTCCATGAGATCCAGCTATAAGGCATTTTCTCAGTTAGTGATCAACTGTGGGAGGACCCATTGTGGGTAGTGCCATCCCTGGACTAGTAATCTTGGGTTTTATAAGAAAGTAAGCTGAGCAAGCCAGGGGAAGCAAGCCAGTAAGTAACATCCCTCCATGGCCTCTGCATCAGCTCCTGCTTCCTGACCTGCTTAAGTTCCAGTTCTGACTTCCTTTGGTGATGAACAGCAATGTGGAAGTGTAAGCTGAATAGACCCTTTCCTCCCCAACTTGCTTCTTGGTCATGATGTTTGTGCAGGAATAGAAACCCTGACTAAGACACATTCTCTTCTCCAAAAGACAATGCATAGAACTGATTAGAAATCTTACGTTCTCCATACAATGTTATGTTGATCTTGGCCAAGTTCAATGGGTTCAGAAGATTTCGGTTGGCCTTTCTTACCCTTCAGAGTCTTACAACATAGACAGGTGAAAGTGCACCTATTAATCGGTATAAGAGTACACCCAACTACCAAATTATTCACTCAAAAAATGAGGGATTGACATATTGGTTCCACTATGAGGCATATCTTAAAACAAGGAAGTATTTTCCACCAGCCTCTTGTTATTATAGGAACATCACAGTAGTATTCTGTTGCTTTTTCTGGTGGCATCTCAGCTGCAAAACTATATTAAATTGCCTGAGATGTGAGGATCTCATTTTCTTTCAGGACGAGGAATTCAGAATAACTGCATTACTCTGAAAAAAAAATGTTCTTGAGTTCCTCAGGACTGTGGAGATCACTGTGTAAGTATGCTATAGATATTTTAAGATCCTTTCTTAAGATTTATTTATATTTTTCTTAAATCTGAAAGTGCCACATTTGAGAATAAGTTCAGGTCTGGAAACTCAGCCAAGAACATGATGTCTTTTGCTATAGCTGACATAAATCTGTTTCTGAATTCTTGATTTTTTTTTTTTTGTTACAAATACGAACTAGACTCTCCACCTATCTTGACCTAGAATGATTTTGGTCTTTAGGTCATACCCTCTTGAGTTTTATTAACTAGGGATTCCTGACTGTCAGTACTTCCTATCACAATTATTTCATCAGTCCTGATGATGACTTGGCATTGCAATTTGGCCTTGGCTAGTCTAGGGTCTTGTGACTCAGAGAGCCCAGTCCTACAAAATCCATGCTATTCTCTAACTTTCTCAAAGAGGAGATCCATTGCTAAAATCTTCAATAATGTTGGGTCTTTTTCCCTTTGTATTTACTGGGCTAAAGCAGGGGGGATTTTCTACTGTGGCCTTAAAAGGAACACAGTCCATTATTCTGCTGTTTGTAACAAATAGGTTGTTAAATGTCATTTACTTAGTACTCACCCATAGAGTTCAGCTGTCATCTTGTCTGATTTTCAGACAATATATTTTCCATCTATTAGAAATGGCTGCAGATGCCATTGGAGGATACTAGTCTTAAAACCACAAGATGACGTCAATTCCCAGCATGTTTTTGTCCTGGCATAATTATGATGGATGTTCTGTTTCCTTCAAACAGTAGCATAATTTTCTTCCTCAGTCCACAGTGAGTCTAGGTCTAGTTAGTGGTCTAGCAGCAATAAGGGACATTGAGGCAGGTTTTAATGAGGGTTAGTATCATTTCCAGGGTATTTCCCTTATGTTATTCAGGCAAGGAGACATGTTACCACAGCCAGAGGAACTTCTGCAGCCCAAGATATCTTAAGGCAAATATGAGAACCTAGGTGGAACCAGTGGACTCAGAGGCCTTTTGCAGGTTCCTGGTCTCACAGATGTAATAATTCAAAACCAGATTCAGAAGGGAATTCAAGGATGATATATTGGAGGCAGACAGAGAAAACCAGGGTAAGCAGCCTTAGTACTTTAACAAATGCTTTAGAAGGAAAATGGAAAGAGGAGAAAATACAAGGTTAACAGCAAGATCTATATGCAAAGTCATCAGGGAGAGGACTTTTGGAGTACATAAGTCCACATTCTATTAAAGCAATAGTTATTCCTCCAACTTTGTCCTCAGCAGTATCATAAAATTTTCACCTGTCTTTGTTAGGTTGGTCCACTTTGATTCAGATTTTCTCCATAATGCAGGAGGCCTCCAGCCTTGTTTGAACAAGGAAGCACCTGATGTCTATATTCGAAGAGTAGTATTTTCCACTACCTATGACATTTGTAAAAGTGGGAAGGGGATTCTGATTATTAGCCACGCTATTTGTTTCAGAGGATTTCAATATACTGACATTTATATGTCCAAGGGGGATTCCTGTAATGGAATATTCATACCCACATCATAAAGGATGTCGTCAACCACACAGCATGTCATTTTTTATCAGTGGACTCTGACATATGGATATTCATATGTCCCAGATGATGCATAGGAGGCAGGTAGATCTCTCATCTTGAGAGCACGCCTGTAGAACAGGTACAAGAACAAGTGTTAAGAAAAGAGATCTACATGATAAAGATGGAAGGCAGCCAACTTATATGCAATGGAAAATATGTCTACATCAGAGTGTTAAGAGACATAAGTAAGTTAGTGTTTACAATAATATCTATTGGATAAAAACCCTTAACATCCTGCACCCATTGCACATAACCACACGCAGACACCTGTGCACACATGCAATTAAAACTAGGCATGCTAACATTTGGGGAGAAATCTTGTGGGTACTCAACCCTGGAAAAGGAACTACAGACAACTAAAGAATTCAGATAGCAGAAAAAATAGTCTTCTTTAGGAAGGAATCCCCAAGTTGGCTTGCAGGTGATCAGTCTCCATGCAGACTGATCAGATTGTGTTTATATATTTAGGAATATTCATATGTGTGTGTGAACAATAAAAGAAGTAGAGTCTGTAAATCTGATGGAAAGCAAGGTGAGGATTTTATGGCAAGGGCCAGAGGGAGGAACAGGAAGGGGGAAATGATGTTACGACATTATAATTTTGAAAATATAAAAATAAAACTTGAAATGGTGGAAGGGGGGAGAGAGCTCGGTAGTTAAGAGAACCTGATGCTGTGGCAAAGAGCAGAGCTTGGTTTCCAGCACCCATAATGGGCTACTCACCGCCAGCCATTACTTCAACTCCATGGGATCTGCTGCCCCCTTCTGGCACTTACAGATATCTACACTCATATGCACATATGGATGCATACACATACATATAATTACAATAAATATTTTAAAATTATTAACACTTAGTTGGTTGTTATTATTATCACTGAGAATCCCCTTGTAACAGCTATTTGTTATGAATGAACCAAAAATGTTGAAAGGTTTATATTGAAGAAAAGCCAAATATCTCACCATGAATATTTTTAGCATAGAAGGGAATAAGGCAAAATTTGTGGACAGTTCAGTTTAACACATAATTTATACAGGAAGAAGTTCACATTCTCCTACTTGGCAGGATATGAATTGTTTATAAAAACATGTCAGAGATATTTTTGTTTTTGTTTTTGAAAACTGTGGAAGAGACAAGCATCTTCAGCTAGGCAGTTCTCTGTTGACCGGAAGTCTAGTGATCTTTAACTGAAACTAGACAGACCCCTCCCTCCCTCTGTCCCTTTCCTCAGCTCCTCTTGTCTCATCATTCTCTTTCCCCATCAAATGTCCTTTCCAAACGAACTGGCTTATTCAGAATCCTTTCCCTTTTGAAAAGTATGAAATAAGACTTGGGTAGATAATTCAAAAAATAAAAGTGTTGTGGTTTTATTCATTAACACCTATGGTGTTGAAAATGTATAAAAGCAATGTAAAACCTCTCTTCCTTGCTTCCATAACTTCCAATGACTAAGACAGATTCTTCTGTACGCATGAAGCAGTCGATGAGCGTGTTTTAAGGCCTGCTGTTCAACTGACCTAACTCCCTTGCCCTGGTTACATTTGTTTATTTCTTCAAAATGGTCTGCCCTTGGCCCTTCACGCCTCATTCCCAATTTCTGGAGGCAAGCTAGGCTGATAAGATGGCTGTATGATAGAAAACAGATGAGACTGCAGATACCCCCTGGCCTGAAAAACTTCTGTGGGGACAAGGGACAGCTGAGAATATTTTGCTGTCAGGAGGGAGCAGGAGTGGGAAGGAGGGAGAGGTGAGAAAACTATGGAGGGAGGAAAGAGAGAGAGAGAATAGGAACTAGAGGAGGAGGAGCAAGCAGGAGGGAGACTAGAAGAGAAGGTTGGGGGAGAAAGGGAGGGAGAGAGGGGGTGAGAGAGAGGAGAGAGAAGTGTTTTCCAGCAAAGATAATAAACATCTTCAAACAATGTTTTGAAAATTAATTGTTAATAAGCAAGCCATACAACAGTGGCTCTCACTAGCTGCTGCCAGGTTTGAATGACTACAGCCTGATGCTCTGTAATAATGACTCAGAAGCACCCACTGAGTATGGTGTACCAGGGAAGGCAGGAACAGCGGTGGCACATGCATGGATACCTTCAGGATACTGAGGAAGCCTGTGACTTAGCAAATGGGTATTTGTCATCCTGCTGACACACCAAGGGAAACTGCCTTCAGTATGAGTTTTGAATCCCAATAGGAAATAAAGTCTGCTATTAATTGAGTCATACTAATATTCTCAGGACGAAAGAGACATGATGGAATTTTTCTCTACCTGCTTAGCTCACTGCATTTTTTTTGGTAGGGTTTGGTGGTTTGGCCAGACAGTTGATTTTCTAAGACACATCTGGCCATGTCATTAGCAGTTATTCCTGAATGTTTCTGCTATTGCCAAAGCGGTCTGCTAGTTTAAAACAGTCAGAGTACCATCTTGGGAAAAATTACCCTTGCTAGCTGTTGTATAACCCAAGGAGTTGTCCTGTATAAACTGGTTTTAACAATGCACATGAAAGCCTCCAAACATTTGTGTCTTTAATTGTATTTAGGTCACTGAAAAGTTCAATACAGAGAGAATTTTTGTTTATTTTATTCTATATTTGCAATGTATTGGTTACAAGCACAAAAATGCTCCTACGTGCCAAGGTTCTTCCAACAGACTTCCACCTTTGAAGAAAACCAAACATCTACCAAAAGCTTTTCCCTTAAAATCTTAGTGGACTAAGGATGGAAAAGTAAAAGTCCTCATTCAGTTGACTATCCCATTTCTTCATCTTACCCTGGTCTAAGTTGTGGTATTTTGGTTGTTGTTCTCATTAGAGAAAGTATTCCCAGTAATGACTCATCTCCGGGTAGTTGATGGAAAATGTTAACCAGTCCGCCTTTATTTCCATTCTAAATATATAATCACTTTATCAGTGACAATTTGAATGTACTTAAAGCATTTTAAAAAGCATCTACACAGTGGATGATCGCGTGTCTCCGCCAGTCAAAGATAGTTGATATATCTAGATTGGATATTGGGTTATACTTCTGATTGCATGAGCATCTTGTTATTTAGCATTACCAAACTTATAAAGCCTTTGATTAACATTTTTAAAAATTGTATAAAAGCAAAAAGGAGAACCCATCTTATGTACAGTCACCAAAGATATATGTGGTGCTGATGTCAGGAAGTGCATGCTGACAAGAGCCTCATATAGCTGTCTCCTTAGAGGTCTGCCAGAGTCTGACACACAGCTAACCACTGATCTGATCAAGGGGTTCCCAATGGAGAAGTTAGAGAGAAGACTGAAGGAGCAGAAAAGGTTTGCGGGCCCCATGAGGAGAGCAACAATACCAACCAACCAGAGCTCCCCAGGGTCTAAACCATCAGCCTGGGAGCACATAGGGAGGGACCCATGACTCCATCTGTACATGTAGGGGAGGATGCCCTTGTTGGGCATAGGTGGGAGAGGAGATCCTTGGTCCCATGAAGGATGAACACTGAGTGGGGGGAATTCTAGGGTGGGGAGGTAGGAGTGGGGGGGGGGGTAGATGGGAGCACATCCTCATAGAAGCATGAGGAGTGGTGATGGGATAGGAGGTTCCTGGGTGGTGGGAGGAATGGGGTAAGGGGATAAAATCTGAAATGTAAATATAATATCCAATAAAAATGTAAAAAAAATGTTTAAAAACTGTATAAAAGCAAAAAGGAGAAGGGGGGATGGGATAGGGGTTTTCTGGGGAGAGGAAATGGGGAAAGGGGATGGCATCTGAAATGTAAATAAAATATCTAATAAAAATAAATTTTAAAAAGAGAGAAAAGAAAAAAATTGCAAAAAGTAAAAAAGCATCTCCACTTTCACAAAATTAAAGGTTAATGTTTGAACACCATCAAAACACTCTACATACTTTCATATATGGATGCATTTCATTATTCTAACAGCCCTCTGAAACAGGTTTTGTTTTTAATCTTACACCACAAACCTAGAGCCAAGGCAGAAAGAGGTTATGGGATTTGCCTGAGTGAGTGACAGGGCAAAGACAGATCACAGGAGCGATCTGTCAGACCCTGTGTTTTTAGCTACTACCTTACTGTATCTGTTTGTCAGCCACAATAGAGAAGAAACTAAATACCCTGACAGTATAGAATAGGAAATCACATTTCTTCATGCCCATTTCCTCCTCTCTGCTCTGATGTCTGTACAGGGGACACATGCCCACAGCTTCAGTGTTTTCCTTTATTTCTAAGACAACACAAGGAATGCCAGGATTTTAATGGCTACCATTAGTGGGTAAGCCTTTACAGCTTCCCATCACAATGACAATCCCAAAGCTATGCAAGACCGTCAAGTTCAGGTGTTTGACTTTTTCTCCATTCTCATTCCCCTGTAAGTGAACTCCCCGGGGCCCTCCTTATTTTCAGTGCCAATAGTTTCTGTAGTCTCTTTTTAACAGCTGTTTTCTATTCTCCAGTTACATGTAAAGACACCCGGCGTTTTCTAGATCTTTGGTGTGAGTTTCTTCAAGGTGGTCTTAAGTTCCATTCCCATTTAAACATTCTTATTCCACTCTATTGCTATCTCTGCTCTCCTCTCTTTGGAAATGGCCAGAATTTGTTACAGCACTCATGTAGCAGACACAATCTTCCTGTTAAACATCCAGCTCATAACTGACAGCAGCTGCCTCATGGCAACACAGCCAGCTGACATTAACAGAAAGCACAGATAAAGGTTGGGAGTGATTTGACCTCAGGAGAGAACTTGGACCTTTGAACTCCTGCTATCAGAGTTATTTAATAATTTGATACTTTCCCTCCTGTGTTTTTTTTTTTTTTTTTTTTTTTTTTGTGGTTGTCTTGCTTTTCTGATTACCTTTCTCAAGTTGAGTCTTTGATCAGCATAATGAAATGGGTTTCATTGTGGAATTTTCCTAATAAATTAACTTTGTAATTACTCCTATTGCCTACACATTCTAAAGTTTCAATATTTTGGAGTTGCCTTCACCTTAAATTTTTAAGTTCACAAAATATTGTGTTTTATTTCTCACCTTCTTCTGATTTCATCATATAATCTAAGAGAGTTCATGCACATATTTATGAAATAGGCATGTCACAGTTCTAATATTTACAGACATATAAAATTTACTTACAATCACTGAACTGATCAGTAAGAGATGAGGTACGTAGTTGCACAGATACTTTGAACGAGATTCAGGCTGTCAGAATAGGGAAACAGGTTTGATGAATGCCCTGTTTTGCATTCTGTTTCTGTGGTGAAACACTGTAAAAGCAACTTAGGGAAGGAAGAGGCTTATCGGGCTTATACTTCTGAGACACAGTCCATCTTTAAGGAAAATTGTGACAGGAACTCAAAGGCAGAAGCTGTCGGGGGAACTTGCTGGCTTGCCCACCTGACTTCCTTATCCAGTGCCCACAAAGCCTGACCGCATCAATGAATTATTAAGATCTCCCACAGCCATGCTCATAGGCCCAACTGAAGCTGGAGAATCCCTAGACTGAGATTCCATTTTCTTTCTTCTTCTTTTTAAATTTATTTTTTTTTCATGTATGTGGGTACACCATTGCTGTCTTCAGACACACCAGAAGAGGGCATTGATCCCATCACAGATGGTTGTGAACCACCATGTGGTTGCTGGGAATTGAACTCAGGACCTCTGGGAAAGCAGTCAGTGCTCTTAACCACTGAGCCATCTCTCCAGCCTGAGACTCCTTTTTTCATGTGACTCTAGGCTATATGTGATTGACAGGGAAATTCCAACTAGGATAACGACATACAAGATTATCAGTCTGAGAATTCATGTTTCTGGGTCAAAATAGAGATGTTTTTAAATTTGTGAAACTATTAAATAACAATTTTAGAACCAGATCACCTCAGTTTTCCAGGTCAAATAATAAGTCTCCTTTATTGGTGTAATATATCTGAAAGTACATGGTATTACAATCACATGGATTTGAATTAAAACCCCAAGTCTGACATCGTTTAACATGTGTTTTTAGTCATACTGTATTAGTTTAGCGTCCTCTTCTCTAAAGTAGGCTCATAATGCTAGAAAGATAAAACTCTTATAGAATCCCTGTCTTTCTTGAGATAAAACCACCCATTAGACGTAGCTTTTAGAGGAAAGTTGAGTTGTGAGCCAAGAGTGTTGGCCTACTCCCATAATCCCAGCTACTCTGAAAGCCAAGATACAGGGTATGGAAATTCAAGGCCAGGATGGAGACCTATCCCACAGGGGTTGAGAGAGAGCCTGCAGAGCATGTGCTGGCTATGAAGTATGTAACTAGTGAGAATTAACAAGGATTCTGTTTTCAACAACATGAACAGTAAAGGACTAGAATTTCTCGTTCTCTCTTCCAGACTTGATGAGTCCCTTTAAAATAGGAAACCACGCAGGAAGATTAGAGTTAAGCAGTTTTCTACTTATGTCTGCAGAAGGAGCAGCAGAAAGAGACAGAAAGACAGAGAGAGAGAGAGAGAGAGAGAGAGAGAGAGAGAGAAACAGACAGACAGAAAGACAGACAGAGAGAGAGAGAGAGAGAGAGAGAGAGAGAGAGAAACAGACAGACAGACAGACAGAAAGACAGACAGAGAGAGAGAGAGAGAGAGAGAGATTTGGAGACTACCCCAGTCCTAGGCAGAAATGCTGTTTAGGTTTTTGTTCTCTGGATAATTGGAAAAATAGAGGATTTTCTATAAACGAATGTAGAAAATTAAAAAAATAGTAAACAAACAACAACAACAACCCCTTCTGTATCAACAGAATAAAAGGGGAAAATAACCTGCATTTTTATCAGTTTGGGCAGTTGGGCTCTCTTGTAGTTCAGACACCAAGAAGTTACATGGAACAGCCCGGAAACAAAGTATAGAAGCTTTGACAGTAAGCCAGCCTAAAGTCTGTGCTGCTATCCCTAAATCCTGAAGATAATGATGACAGTAACCCAAGATGGCGTGCTTTATTACAATACAATGGTTACTTTCTGTTATATAAAAAGAACAATATGAATTTTTTTTCATTCTAACTCAAATCATAAAATGTACCTAAGGATTGGATTTCTATCTTGACCTTGCTATGAGAGAGTCTCATTATAAATCACTAAAACCTGGCTTCAAATCTCTCTCATCTGTGAAATTAAAAGGTTGGATTAAATGATCTTTTAACTCCCATGTTTCACTCAGCTGTTATGTTCTCTGATCCCATGTATTAAATATTCAAGTTCATCGACGTGCCTGTTAGCCATTCATCAAACAATTCACTTATTATCTTTATCCCAGTCAAATAAATACAATTCATTCACTGGCAAAACTTGAAAATGCATGGTGCTTCAAATACAGCTGTATAAAAATTAACAGAAATTTCTGCTGTTCTACAGCTTGTGTTCTAAAGAGAAACAAATATACCAAAATCGAACAAATGAAATGCACGTTGTCAGAGAATGAGGAAGTGTCAGGGTAGAAACTGTAGGTCTCACTGAGCAGAGGAGTTCAGATTAGAAACTACAAAGCAATAAGCAAGCCACCTGGATACTGGGGGTAAGAATGCTTTAGGGAGAGAGAGCCAGACAGACAAAGCTGCACCTGAAAGGTTCATAAGTCACCATGCAGGCCAGTGTTGATGGAACAGGATCTATAAGATGCAGTGTCAGAGAGAGAGAGAGTTATCTACTCAGACTATGGAAGGTCAGTAAATAATATCAAAGAACTAGTGAGCATTTGCTGAAGGTGGTACTGATGATGTGAACAGGGAAAACATGATTGATGAAGCCTCCAAGGAGTCCCAAGATAGACTTAAACAGAAGTGTGTGCAGGGCACAAAGATGTAAGAATACTAAGTCCACGGAGAATCTAATGAATTACAGATGATCTGTGAGAATATTACACTTTGTTTTGTAGTTAGTGGAATCAACCCCATAGAAAAGCCACAAAAACAGGATAAACAATTCTAGATCACTTCTGTTAGATTACAGTTCTCAAGGTAATCCTCAAGATATCTTATCTGGCCACTTCTTCCTCCTGAGTCTGACTACCAAGGCCCAGCTATTAAAGTATTGAAGTCCAGCAATCAAAAGCCCCCCTTTGGCTCACCTAATTAACATGCCCAATTAAAATTAAACACCTCAGCCTAACATGGGGTTTCCCATTTTACCTTCACAAACCTCCATTTTCCTTTGTGCCATGTCTGTCTCCTCTTTATCCAGAGGCAGTCCTTTGTCCCATTCCAGGCCAAATACCCCTTACCCCTCACCCTCACCTCTTTTCTCCCTTCCTCTTTGTTGCCCTTCCCTTATTCCTTTCTCTATTTTTTGTCTCTGTCCCTTAAGCCTGCCCTTTGTTCATCTGGGGCTGCACATCTCCTTTACACTGAGAACATAGTCTCAGCAGTCCTGAGCCGGTTCTTTTCCTTTCACAGTTTACACCTACAAGGATGAGGACACGAACACTATGCTGGAAATGGAAGAGCATGTGAATGTTAGGGGACAAATTGGTCCTCACTTACCATGAATGTGGGGTTTAGAGACCTTCATTTTACTGTCAATACTGGAGACATAAAATCTCACAGGAGATAGACATTCTAAAGTGGATCCAGAGAGAACAAGAGGCCTCACTCCTACACAGAGAACAACAGGCAAGTAGGGAATGCTGAGAATGGGAGAAATAGTCTTCCCTGGAAAAGAGCACAGAAATTATATGGTCGATCCAATACCAAATGCTCAATGCTGAAAACATACCTGCACATAACATACAGACTGAACAGGTTGTATTCATGTAATTATGAGCATATATGTATACATATTAACCTATTAAGAAAGAGAGAGGCCATGAATTTGAAAGAGACCAAGAAGGTGGATATAGGAGGGAGGGAAGAAAAGGGGGGGACATTATATAATTGTATTATAATTTCAAAAATAAAGTAAATATTTTTTTAAAAAGTCTCACAGTTACACAGTGTTCCTGGGAGTCCAAAGCATTTTCTGCATGTCATGCCGCCAAGCTGTGACAATAGAAAAAAGGGACATATTTACTAATAATAAATACTGTTCTCTAAAATGCTAAACAATGGTAAGAAAGTAATTGCTTTATGGAACTGAAATATAGCAAAAAAAATAGAAAGGAAGGAAGGAAGGAAGGAAGGAGAAGAGGAGGGGAGGGGAGGGGAGGGGAGGGGAGGGGAGGGGAGGGGAGGGGAGGGGAGGAGAGGAGAGGAGAGGAGAGGAGAGGAGAGGAGAGGAGAGGCGAGGCGAGGAGAGGAGAGGAGAGGAGAGGAGAGGAGAGGAGAGGAGAAAAAGAAAAGAGAAAGGGGGAAAGAAAAAGAAAGACCCACCTGGAGAAGAGTCTTCAGTTTTGGTGTCTTCCATGGTCAGCAAAATGGGTAATAATGAATGGATCCTGATGAAGTTCTTCCCTGAGCAGAATCACTCTCTCTGCTTTCTAATCTCTGCTCATGAGGATCCCTGTGCTCCTGAGCCTGGATCTGTTTGAGTCACGGTCCCTGTGTGCAGAGGTGTGAGAAGAAGAATTTGTGGGCATCCAAATCCACAACAGTGTTCCCTGACATATAAACTGTAATGCTTTGTATTGTGGCATTTCCATGTAGGGCTGGAGGGTGAAGAAAGAAGGGGCCCACACTCCACCTCTTGGTAAACGCCAAGAACAGACTATTCCAAAAGGAAGCATCTCTTTTTATCTTGGAGCTGCTGTAGGTATGACGGGGAAGGTGTGATGAGTCACCACATCTATCACCTTGAACCTGCTTAAAAGCCAGTGTCCTGAAAATCATTTTTGTTGTTATTCAGCGAGATCATAGATACATATGCAAATCGGCAGATCCAGGAAAGGATGCATACATATATTCTGAGATACACTGCAGAACCAGGGGAAGAGGCACATATACATTGTGAGATAAGGATCCAGGAGAGGATACACCACAGAAGTTGCAAGATTCACAAATGGAGCTTGGCACTGGGGAAGATCGGAGCTCAGAGAAGAAAGGCAGGGATGATCCGGAGCTGGAAACAAAGCTGAAAGACATTTAACTGGGTGATTGAGCGATGAAGACGGGTAAATGAGACAAGCAGGGAGCCAAGCACAAATGGCCCTTTAATAGCATTGTTTTATTGTTTTATTGAAAGGATGGCAAGGAAACAAACAGAGGAAGACGAATACACAGCCATTTTTAGAAATAAATTCCAATTTATTGCAATGATTTCCAGTGTTAAATGGTTACAAAGTCTGCTCTGGGATTCGATTCTTCACCTTGGAAAAGCATTTCAGATGGCTTCCCTAATTGCCCTGCTCTCCTATTTTTATAAGTTCTTACATCAAAGCATCCTGTATTATTTTCCATTTATTTCCCCTAAATGACATTTCTGGCATTGAAGCACAATTTTAGTAAGTGGTCTGCTCTCTAAAATAGACTCTATTTCTTTTTAATCATCTAAAGTGTTAGCGAAGAACAACAAAATGGAAGGAACACAAAAATGCCATGATTATGGCATAGGTTCCTCCAAGTTATAAACAAGCACAGTTGATCCAGTTTGCTTCTGAAAATCGTGCTGATGCAAGCGGTCATCGTGCAGTTATCTTTGGAGTGGGTGTTGTCCTTATACCTCATCAGAGACAAAGATTTATCTTAGGCGTGGCATGCTTGTTCTTTCCCTCTGGTTGTAGCCTTTGTCCTATGGGGTCTGATTTACGTATCTCTATCTTCAGCCTTCTGAGTCCTTAGATATGGATCAAACATTGTAGTCAAGATCTCTTCTGAATGCCAACCTGAAATCTTATCCATCACTTTGGACTCAGGATGACTAAATAGAACACACAATCTATCCCCACAGCCTGGAACTTAACCAAGGACAATATTATCTATCAAAATAGATCAGGAATACAGAAAGCCATCTATTAATACCTTGCTTTTAATACACATGCACATCTATCTTAGCTGTAGGAAATCATATTCTTTTGACATATTTACTATAGAACATCCATGTCTTTTATTGCTGCCACTCTCATCAAACTGAATAAATGGGTATTACATTCTGCCATGAGATTAGCACTCCTAGCATGCTCTTCAGTGACCCGTGTGGATCAGAATGTGACATTATTGAGTCTGCCTCACTGTGTGCCTCTCATCTCAAGTGCACTGAGCCTTCAGATTTTTTAATACATACACTTGCTTTGATTTGGGGATATTTATAGACCTTTCTCTTTTAGATGTCTGCACCCCACTCTTTGTCTAGTTTATCTATGCTTGGGCCCAATGCCCCTTCTTTTTCACATTTGTGTCTGTGCATATGGCTGTGGGTGTGTATAGAGGTGAGAGGACAGGGTCAGGTGCATTGCTTGGTCTTAGATGCATTCCATCTTATTTTTTTGAGGTGGGGTTTCTCACTGAATGGGGAACTCACTGAATCCATCTTGCATGGCAAGCAATCTGACTAGCCCACGTGTGCCCACGTATGGCCATCCCTGGAGAATTGCCTGACCAGATGTCTTAGTCAGGGGTTGTATTCCTGCACAAAACATCATGACCAAGAAGCAAGTTGGGGAGGAAAGGGCTTATTCAGCTTACACTTTCACACTGCTGTTCATCACCAGAGGAAGTCAATTTCCTCACAAAGGGTAGGAACTTGGAGGCAGGAGCAGATGCAAAGGCCATGGACGGTACTGCTTCCTGGCTTGCTTCCCCTGGCTTGCTCAGCTTACTTTCTTATAGAACCCAGGACCACCAGTTCAGGGATGGCACCACCTAGAATTGGCTGGGCCCTCCCACCCTTGATCACTAATTGAGAAAATGCCTTTACAGCTGCATCTCATGGAGGCATTTCCTCAAGGGAGGCTTCTTTCTCTGTGATAACTCCAGCTTATGTCAAGTTGTCACACAAAATTAGCCAGTACAACTGACCCCTTGTCGACTCGACACACAAACACATCACTATTAAGCCTCACCCCTTCCTTTCTTATTCATCTCCAAGATCTAAATAACTTTAAAAGTCCCACAGTCTTTACATATTAAAATTTCAATCCCTTTAAAATATCCAATCTCTTCTAAAATTCAAAGTCTTTTTATAATTCAAAGTCTCTTAACTGTGGGCTCCACTAAAATACTTTATTTCAAGAGAGAAAAATATCAGGGCATAGTCACAATCAAAAGCAAAATCGAACTCCAACTATCCAAAGTCTGGGATCCACTTACAATCTTCTGGGCTCCAGCTGCCTGTACTCCACTACTGCTGCTGTTCTTGGTGTTCATCTCATGGTACTGGCTTCTCCAAAACACTGCCGTGTTCTGCTGCAACTCAACTGCACTTTTACAAATAGCCTCTCGTGGGTGCTTTTCATGGTGCTAAGCTTCAACTTTTCTGCATGACCACTTCAGTCCTGGGCCTTCAACTGCCAGTAAGGCTGCATCTTCACCAACGGCCTCTCCTAGTCTATCACCGTGCCAAGTATCAGCTGCTACTCCTTCATGTTTCAAAACCAGTACCACCTGGGTGACTCTTATACATTACCAAGTCTGGCTGCCAACTCGGGGTACAACTGTGGCTGCCTCTGGAACACAGCTTCTCTGTGCTCTCAGGAAACACTTCCCAGAAGATTTCACCTTAGTGATGCTGGTCTCTTCTTAATCACTGCTAATTTCTTAGCTCTAGCTGACCAACATCAATCATCCCAGTGATGCAAAGGTTTTCTTTAGTAGTTCTAGTATCCTGTTAATCACAGCTGACTCTTCAGCCCCAGCTAACCAAAATCACAGAACCTTCATAATCAAAATAGCAATGGCCCTGATAAGAGTCTTTAATCTTCCCTCTGAAATTTCACAAGGCAGGCCTCCATAGTTGACACTGTTCTCAACATTATCTTCCAAGCTCCTACAGAACACACCATAGAGCTCTTAACACACAATGTCTCTTCTAACCCAAAGTTTCAAAGTCCTTCCACAGTCCTGTTCATTACCAAAAGGAAGTCAGGACAGGAACTCACACAGGGCAGGAACCTAGAGGCAGGAGCTGATACAGAGGCCATGGAGGGTTGCTGCTTACTGACTTGCTTTCCCTGCCTTGCTCAGTCTGCTTTTTAATAGAACTCAAGACCATGAACCCAGGGATGGCATAATCCACAATGGGCTGGGTCCTCCTGCCTTGATCACTAATTGAGAAAATGCCTTACAGCTGGATTTCATGGAGGCATTTCCTCAAGGGAGGCTCCTTTCTCTATGTTGAGTTGACACACAAAACCAGCCAGTACACCAGATCTGACCAGATCTGACCAGATTGCATAATACCTTGTAATTTCTTTGATAGCCCTTACATAGATAAACTAGATAGAGTGGGGTGCAGTCATCTAAAAGAGAAAAGTCTATGAATATCCCCAAGTCAAAGGGAGTATACATAGTAGAGGATCCGAAGGCTCAGCACAGCTCAGATGAGAGGCACACAGTTCAGAAAGCTCAATAATGTCACCACACTTCCTTCACAGTAACCTCTCTGCTTCATCTTCCATTATGTATGACACAGTGCCTAGGAGAATGTATGGCATACTGTATTTACTTAATGTTTTAATCGATAAATAAATATATGAGCTGTCAATGTTATTTGTTTGGTTGTGATCTCCCTTGGTCTAGCACAGCATCTTGGAAGTCTCAGTCAGAGGAAAGAAGGGTAATCACTCTGAAGAACCTAATCACATACCTTGAAATCTAACAATATGGGAATATTTATTCTTTGAACTTTGGAGAAAAGAACCATGATAAACTGAAAGTTTGGGACTTATTGAAGATTCACAAGTCAGAAACTGTGAAACAGAATTAAAACAGATGTTTGACTTAGCCTATTGGTAATTTCCACTTCCTAAAAAAAGATCAATGGCTGATGTTTTTTTAAATTTTATTTATTTATTTTATGTATGTCAATACACTGCTGCTCTCTTCAGACACACCAGAAGAGGGCATCTGATCCCATTACAGATGGTTGTGAGCCACCATGTGGTTGCTGGGAATTGAACTCAGGACCTCTGGAAGAGCAGTCAGTGCTCTTAACCACTGAGCCATTTCTCCAGCCCCCAATGGTTGACTTTTACTCTCACAGTTTGGGTAGAAGGAACCTTAGTCATTACCAGATGCCCTTCACCCATTACTGTCTACTAGCCCCTCTATCTCCTGCCTCCCTTCTCCTCCTGCCCTTATTCATCCATAGGATTCAAATTTAATTTTTTTCTATGACTATCTTAGGCAAACTCTTATTTTCTCCTCTGATAGTTTGCCAAATTCTTTCACCACCACCCGCACCAAATTCAGACGTACAAACTCAAGTAAATGATTTCTGAGAACAACTATACTTTAGGAGTTAAAATACTATTTCTTCTGTACTAAGTGAGCACTGTGGGGTCAATAATTGGAAATTTAGCTGAGTGTGGTGGTGAATACCTTTAATTCCAGCCCTCAAGAGTTCGAGGCCAGCCTGGTCTATGGAGTAAATTCCCAGACAGGAGGGCCACTCTGAGAAACCCTGTCTTGAGAAGACAAAACCAGTCAAACAAACAAACAAACAAACAACAAATTAGAAATTTAAAACTACCATTAATTAACTGCTCTTAAGCATCTCTATTTTATTATTTTATTAATCTTTCTGCGTAAATACCATATTTTACAGATAAAGAGGCAGGTTTATAATAGTTCACTAACTAAGATTATCAGATAAGAAAAGATAAGACTCCGGGTCTCTGCTTTGCACATCTGAGTATTTGAATGGTTGTCTGATGCCTGCAGAGGGCAAGTTTAGATGCTCATCGGGGTAAGAATCAACCATTATGTAACAGCCAGGGAAAGAGTAGCAGGAAGGGAAAAGGTACATCAATTAAACCAGAAGGAGGAAGAACCTGAAATGACAACAGAATAAAACTTTAGAAATTCTACTCCTTTTGTCCTATTTTTGGTAAAATGGTGGTTTGTTATAGATAATTTATACATTAAAGAGATTTTTAAAGACTTGGAAAATACCACAGTCTAACAATTCAAAGGGGACATTATCCTAGTTGCAAGTGTAAATTTTCACAAATTAGTATAGTTTACTTTCTGGTCTTTTAACCTGTTTGGTAATTTCATGTTCCCTGCCTCAAAATTTAAATGGTTCTCCTACATGGCCTTTTTGGAGGTGGTGCACAAATCTTAGAGAATTTTGGATTTCTGTCCATCAGCCATTAAACTCCCTTTCCTTTTATCCAATGCATTTAGAAATTTGCTACTTGGGACTTGTTCAAATTGAAAAGATTTTGAGGTTTTGGCAGGCCTGTCTTTTCTGTTTGATCTGTGAGTTTGAGCAGACATGAGATGACTCAATGTTTTTCAGTTCCTTAGGCAAACATGATATAAAGCTATAGATATCTTTTTAAGCTCTTTCCCTACCAGGCTTTTTGCCAGCATTCTGAACAATCTGTTACAATTCTTTCTAATACTGCTCTTCTTGGTGATGGCAGATGCCCATTAGGGTGACAGGCCTGTCCTGGCATGTATCCAGAAGAGAGTTAGAATAGACACTAAAGTAATTTGGCATCAAGGTCATATGAGCCATGCTCTATCTACTCCTTGGGTTTGTACTTAACTATCTAATTTTAAGTTCAACAGAACAAAGCTGTTGCTGGCCATGCAGGTGTCTAGAACAACAGCATTGTAGAAGTGAAGGCCAGGGGATTTCTGGGGCTTCCTTCCTCCCATCCAAGGTCCAGGTTCAACAGGAGACTCAGTCTTAACAAGAAGGGAAAAAAGGCAGAGTGATAGAACAGGGCATCTAATATCCTCCTCTGCCCTTTAAGCTCAGAAAGGTATGCACATATGTAAATACACACAGATACACAGACACACAGACACACAGACACACAGACACACACAGACACACACACACACACACACACACTACTTGGGGAATCCAACAGAACACCACCTTTGTTCTCCTCTAGTCTTCTGTTTTCTGGTGGTGAAGAAAATCAAATCCAGCATCTTCGCCTCACTTATAATACACAAAGTAGACTTAAGAGCAAGAGGGAGAGAGGGAGGGGGAGGGAGGGAAAGAGAGAGAGAGAGAGACAGAGAGAGAGAGAGAGAGAGAGAGAGAGAGAGAGAGAGAGAGAGAGAGAGAACAATCTGAAAGCTTTGTCTTGGACAGAACCCAGGCCATCAGCCTGGACTCATAATTTGAGTTCCAGTCTTTTGTTTCAACACTCCCAGATGCTCCTTCTCTCAGAGCCTCTCTCCAAGCCAAGGCTGGTTCTTGGCATATACTGTTTGTTAGTATTTAAGATTTAAATTTATGTGTCATTGTAGATGCTATGTAGCATAGTGTAACATTTGACACGAAATATGTTACTAATTAGTACCCTATCTTCCTTCAGCACCCAATATTGTCCATGTTGATTCCACATTTTGGATATTGAATGCTGCTATGATATGCATTCAAGGTCAAATGTTCTTTTAACATAATGGTTTCATTTATTCAGATTGATACTAAGTAATGGATTAGTGGTAGTTAGGCATAAATCTAAGCAAGGAGGCAAAAGAATTATGCCATGTAAATTATAATGTATAGATGAAATACTCAAGGATGACACAAAAACATAAAAAGAATTCTGTGCTCATGGATTAGAAGAATTTTGTACTGAACACTCAATTGTTAGCCCTAAAAACATACATTCAAGTAATATTATACAGACTGTGATAATATTTAGGAATATATTCCTAAAATATATTTATATATGCACACACACATGCATACATGTAACAATTAATTTTTTAAAGAAAAAAAAGAGGCCATGAATTTTAAAGAGAGTGGTGAATATTTTATGAGAAGTTTTGGAGGGAAGAACAGAAGGGGATATTTCTAAAAAATAAAAAATAATAATAAAGAGAGTATTAGAGATCAAAGACAAGGTAGCTTAACTGGATCATTCTATAAAGAACTATTATAAACTTAGAAAAATATATAAAGAAAAATAAGATAGCTTTGGTACACTATGAGAAAAAAAACCTAACCTTCAAATCCTGGACACAGAAGAAGGAGAAGAATATCAAATTCACAGAAAAGGATTCCAGTGGGCAAAAGAGATGAGTTAGTGATTAAGAGTATTCATTACCTTCCTAGAGGACCAAGGTTCAATTCTCTGTACCGTTATAGCAGCTTAAAACCATCTGT